>NW_022955388.1:0-685 GCF_012274545.1 Fukomys damarensis | reverse complement strand
ATTAATATATATATGTATATATATTCTATATTCATTTATCTGAATGTCCATCACAAAAGTACTGGGCAAAACGTACAATGGCCTAAACCTAAACTAATTGAAATAAACTAAAAAATGACCTCAATACTGTCAAGTGCACCTGTTGCGGAAGGAATTGGCAAGTGATGCCCACATAGAGACAAGCAGAGTGGAAGTAAAGTAAACAGGTTATTTTGTCAGAAAAGGGTCGATCGCTTTCCAAAAAGCAGTTCCAGTGATCGACCTCCTATTGGGTAGCAGCTTCCTCTTTTATAGGTTTTACAGTCTTGATATCATTCGGGTGATTACATTTCATTTCCTCAGATCACGTTACGAATGTAGAAAGTACAGTAGCACGGCAGTTCACTTGAACCCGGACGTAACAATTCTTTGCCACTGGGAGTTTATCTTAAGATTCCTCTACCTATCTATTCTAGTGCACAGGAAGGGGGTGTTCAAGGTTGGGGATGCGGCCATATGTCCCATTTCATGGTCAATGTCTCCGGTGTCCGTGAATTTTGCACTAAACAGAACAGATTGCTGGTAGAGAAAGAAAAAGTCATTTGACATTTTCTCAACATTTTGTAGGTTTCTAGATTATTTACAAAAGTTCTCTGTATCACACCTACTTAGTAAAAGTTTTAGAACAACGTGCAAATCTATTTGA
>NW_022955387.1:0-240 GCF_012274545.1 Fukomys damarensis | reverse complement strand
TGTGCGGAGGACCTGAGGACGCCCGGACTCCATGTGCCCAAGGGCACCGCCCTCCCTCAAGCTGTGCTTTCTCTCTTTCTCGGCAGTTTCGATTGCTGTCGCAGGTCGGATTACCCGGTAAGGATTTTCAGGTCTTGCTTTCTATGGTAAGATTGCTGTGCGCGTCCTTTCATTCAGAAACCCCTCCCCCTTTGGGTTCCTGTTGTGTTAGGACATTGTTCTGATAGCAGTGAACAATCT
>NW_022955386.1:0-1424 GCF_012274545.1 Fukomys damarensis | reverse complement strand
TTTCTCTGTGGAGTTCTTCAAATTCAGGAAAGTGACACCTTTGTTTTGAAAGGACTAAATGTCAAAAGAGTCACTTTCCCAGGGAAAACTGCAGTTTAAACTGCATAAGCACTATGCGAAGTTCGTTTGTATTCTAACCTCAAACTGAACCTATCACAAAGTATACAGAGTTGTTGAGGCTTGTGTGCACTCAGAACTGCTAGGCCCTCCCTTAGGCCTGAAGGGTTGTTCTGGTACAAGCACCTGACAACAGTGTTTCAATCTCTGTGGGGCAGAGACCTACAAAGATGAAGGAATACAATTATACTCCTTATCATATGTGGACTTCACTGGTAAGGTCACACAGTTGCAGCACCTTTCTGTGTGGAGTTCTTCAAATTCAGAAAACTAGTCGCTTCAGTTGAAAAGGCCTATGCGGTGAAAGAACCAGTTTCCCAGGGAAAATTGCAGTTTAAACAACAGAAGCACTCTGCAATGTGCGTTTGTGTTCTTGCCTCAAACGGAACCTATCACCAAGTGTGCAGAGTTGTGGAGGCTTGTGTGCACTCAGAGCTGCTAGGCACACTCTTAGGCCTGACGGGCTTTTCAGGTAGAAGCGCCTCACAAGAGTGTTTCTATCTCTGCCAGGCAGAGACCTACAAACAAAAAGGAATACAGTTATACTCCTTATAAGATGTGGACTTCACTGGTAAACTCACACATTTGCAGCACCTTGCTCTATGGAGTACATCAATTTCAGCAAACTAACCACTTTTGTTTGAAAGGCCTCAGCGGTGAAGGAAGCAGTTTCCTGGGGAAAACTGCAGTTTCAACCGGAGAAGCACTCTGCAAGTGCTTTTGTGTTCTAACCTCAAACAGACGCTATCACCAAGTATGCAGAGTTCTGGAGGCCTATGTAAACTCAGAGCTGCTAGGCACTCTTAGGCTTGAAGGGCTTTTCTGGTCCAAGTGCCTGACAATAGTGTTTCAATCTCTGCCAGGCCGAAAAATGCAAACCGAAAGGAATACAGTAGTCCTGCATATAAGATGTGGACTTCACTGGTAAAGTCACACAGTTGCTGCGCCTTTGCATGTGGAGTACTTCATATGCAGGAGATTAAATGCTTTGTTTTGAAAGGCCTAAGCGGCGAAAGAAGCATTTTTGTGGGGAAAACTGCTGGTTGAAATGCAGAAGCACTTTGCAAAGTGTGTTTTTGTTCTAACCTCAAATTGAACCTATCACCAAGTATACAGAGTTTTGGGGGCTTGTGAGTACTCAGAGCTGCTAGGCACTCTCTTAGGGCTGAAGGGCTTTTCTGGTACAAGTGTCACACAACAGTGTTTCAAACTCTGGTGGACACAGAACTACAAAGAAAAAGGAATACAATTATACTCCATATAAGATGGGGACTTCACTGGTAAACTCACACAGTTGCAGCACCTTT
>NW_022955385.1:0-460 GCF_012274545.1 Fukomys damarensis | reverse complement strand
AATGTGCCCCTTCCTCCTTTCCTACTATTTGCCTGCCCACCAAGCTCACACTGGTAGCTCCCTCCATTCCTTGTATCTCTCTTCCAAATTCCCAGTTTGTTTGCTAAGTGGCAGCACTGTGATAACCCCTACAAGCCCACTGTGTAATCCCCTGTGGCCACTGAGCCCCAGCAAGAACAGTTGCCCACCGAACTCTCCTTTTTCCTCACATCCACAAGTTCCTATTGCCCTGGCTGCCACCACTTCACATGCCCGGTCCTCATTTTCTTCTGAATTCTTTACATGGCTTTGCACAGTTCTACACTTCACCACGCATGTCTCCCATTTCCTGTGTGTCCGTTAATTAGACAGAGGATGATAGCCATCCGACAGCACTGTTGAAATTTAATTTTGGCTCAGCCAAATTGCAAATCATGTACCTCATCATGCTTCAACATGTTTTGAAAGCGCTGTGGAAAAT
>NW_022955384.1:0-206 GCF_012274545.1 Fukomys damarensis | reverse complement strand
GCCTAAATCACTCTGTGACTCAGTTTCCTCATCTCCCAAAGGGGGATAATCATCCCTCCCTTGTGAGTTGTCTATAACCTTGGAGATAATGCAGGTAAAGCATCTGGCGCACTGGGTACAGGGCACTGTTTTCATGTTTAGCAATAGGCTTGCAGTTGTCGAAGACAGGAGCAGGAAGGAGACCTTTTTAGAACTATGTGAAGAGA
>NW_022955383.1:0-260 GCF_012274545.1 Fukomys damarensis | reverse complement strand
ATCCATTTTATCGATTTAACCACATTGAAGTTCTTTGCAAGTCGAGTGGGGCAAAAGCTTGTGTTGTACAATAGTCCCTCTCAGGAGTCTCGTTGGATTTGTTTGTTTTTTTTAAGGTAATGCCCTGAAGCATCCACCTGAAGGAGAGTACTTCACATGGGCAGGGCAGAGCAGCAGTAGAAACTATGATGCAGATTGGGGAAGAAAATAGACAAATAATATGAGTGTCATGTGTGATCAGATTGCTGTCAGTTTCAGAT
>NW_022955382.1:0-284 GCF_012274545.1 Fukomys damarensis | reverse complement strand
ACCTTTCTCTGTGGAGTGCTTCACATTCACGAAACTGACTGCTTTCGCTTTAAACGGCTAAGCGCCGAGAGAAGCTGTTTCCCAGGGAAAATGGCACCTTAAACCGCAGAAGATCTCTGCAAAGTGCATTTGTGTTCTAGCGTCAAACTGAACCTATCCCCAAGTATACAGAGTTCGGGAGGCTTGTGTGCACTCAGAGCTGCTAGGCACTCTCTTAGAAGTGAAGGGCTTCTCTGCTAAAAGTGCCTCACAACAGTGTCTCAATATCTGCCAGGCAGAGACCT
>NW_022955381.1:0-753 GCF_012274545.1 Fukomys damarensis | reverse complement strand
TATTTACTGAATACTCTCTGTATCTAAACCCATTAACTGCATTGAAGAATACGCTTATTAAAGGTTTTAGGGTGTGTTTCCAAAAGCTTAATTGCCCAAGAAAATATCAGTAAGAGAATTAGGTTTCTCAGGAGAAAAAGATGTCTTCTACATATTTGTTTACATCACAAGAAAGGAGGGGAAAAAATATCAAGCTCCTATGCCTATGTAAACCTACATGTGTGTAGGTGTTATGATTTTAATCACAGTCTTGTGCATAATTTGATCTTATCATCAAAACCATATAGAAAATACCTGCGCTCAGACATAGTTATCTCTTCAGTAAAAGGAAATCATAGTTTCTAAAACTGGTAGGAGGTATAAATCTGTTAACAGGAAAGGGTACAAGCTCATTGACTCACTTTAATTCAGGATGATTTGACGTGGACTTGAGTTATAGAAGCAAATGGCACAGGATAGAGCAGGCTGTAAAAAGGCGACGCATCAACATTTGTAAAAAGGACCAAAGGCTACAGTTAGGCCCATCCCTATCTTCTTTCCTCTCTAAAAAGAAAACATATAAGCCATCAAAAAAGAAATGAAATTTCAAATACTATGTTCAGGCTTTTGTTTTGCCAAGAATCAAAAACATTGATAAAACTACAGCTGCAAAGATTAGGGCACCTTAGAATGAACACAGCAGTGTGGTCTTTTTCCAGCTCACCAGTTCTGTGCCGAGAGCACATGGTACCTGCAGGCTCTGACTCAGTTTAT
>NW_022955380.1:0-269 GCF_012274545.1 Fukomys damarensis | reverse complement strand
TCTCTGTGGAGTACTTCACATTCATGTAACTGACAGCTTTCGCTTTAAAAGGCTAAGTGGGAGAGAAGCTGTTTCACGCGGAAAACTGCACTTTAACCTGCAGAAGCCCTCTGCAAAGTGCGTTTGTGCTCTAACGTTAAACTGAATCTATCCCCAAGTATACACAATTCTGAAGGCTTGTGTGCACTCAGAGATGCTGCAGACCTTCTTAGGCCTGAAGGCTTCTCTGCTAAAAGTGCCTCACAACAGTGTTTCAATCTCTGCCAGGG
>NW_022955379.1:0-223 GCF_012274545.1 Fukomys damarensis | reverse complement strand
AAGAGGACAACTGTGCAAGATATCAAGTTTAAGTTAAAAACAGTAAATTCAACATCATAAAAATTTGATAAAGAACACTTGTACAGAACCCCAGACATGTCTACGTTGCCTGTTTCCATCCCCACATCCCCTAAAAAGCAGAGGCAGAGGCAGACATGGTGACAACACCTATACTTCTCACTGAGACAGTTGGACCCCAAGTTCAAGCCCAGCCTGAGCAATT
>NW_022955378.1:0-424 GCF_012274545.1 Fukomys damarensis | reverse complement strand
AAAATCATAAAGTGGTAAAAGAAATTCGAGGAGTTTTGGTTTAGTTTTATTTTATAGACAATCTTGGAGTGGATTTCTAAGCAAAATACAAAGGGAAACAGCAACACATTTTCTTATATAGAAGCACTTAAGTGGGGCTGGGACATAGCTCAACCTAAAGGGCTTGCCAAACGTGCATGAAGCCCTGGGTTTGATCCCCAGTACCACAAAATAAAACAAAAAAGAAATAGCCAGGGATGATGGCTCAGTCCTATTGTTGAAGAAAAATTATAATTTGTAAAGCTAAAATTGTAATTCCTAAGCTAAGACACAATATTCTCAAGAAATGTTAAGACATGCTGTGTTTGAGATGATATGTACTTAATTGACAATGTGAAATAGGAAGAAAGGGGCTAAAGGTGTAGGGAAAGTGGGAAGGGCAGGG
>NW_022955377.1:0-213 GCF_012274545.1 Fukomys damarensis | reverse complement strand
CAGAAGCCTCACTAATACAGGAGTAAGGCATTAGGTCCTGTCAGGTGAGTTCTTTCTGTAGGCGCAGCTATTCCTGTACCAGGAACTGATCCTATGAAGCCACAGGTAAAATATCACAGGGCCACATTTTATGTTTCTTCTGCATCCCCACATATCCATGTGCTCATAGCAGGTGCTCACTTAACACTTTTGCAGGAGGCTGACCTTCAAAAG
>NW_022955376.1:0-1266 GCF_012274545.1 Fukomys damarensis | reverse complement strand
ACTGACTTGACCCTCTCTCTGTCCTCAAGTCAGGGCAGACCAGTTGCAGCCCATAAGCCTGGGTAGGAACACAGAGCTCTTCTGTAATTTATTAGAACCTCTAATTCCAGGGCCTCTATGAGGAAAATGGTAAATTATTGGAGCAAGCACCAATTTCTGTCCAGAAAATGCTGCCTTTGTATGCTGAAGTTATTAAAATGCTGATCAATACTCATATTTAGTCATAATGCTAAGCTTTTAACAAGTACAACAAACAAGTTCTGCTATGTGGTGGTCTCTTACCATCTCACATATTCACAGCTCCCACATGGCCACCGTCAAGCCTTCTTGGACTTTCAGGCTCGTCCAGTACTACTTCTTCCCTGCAGTGTCTACCACATGTCCATCTTGCCCACCAATCTGCAGAATTAGTTTTTTCTTTGGCCTACAGGATTGGCTGACCTATGACCATTCTGTGTCAGCTGCAGCTGCACTCTTTCATCCTTACTTTGAGACATATCCTCTGTGGACCAGGCCATCTTATTTTTATTTATTTGTTTATTTGTTTTTTTGGTACCAGGGATTGAACTCGGGTCCTTGCACTTGCAAGGCAGGCCACTGAACTGCTGAGCTAAATCCCTTCTGGCCCCTGACCAGGCCATCTTAATGAAAGAGCTGGAGATTCAGATATTTTGAGTCATAAGTACATATTTGTTATCTGTGCAAATTTGGTCAAACCACTTATTGTATCATAAAAGAAGGTTTCAATCCAATGTGGCCTCCCCAGGGATGTCATGAGGAGGATAGGATGAAATTGAGAATGGTAGTGAAAGACCTGTAGAATAGAAAACATGTACAGTACACTTGCCTGGAAGCAAAGTTGACTTTTACAATTCTTTTCAGCACTTGTTTGCACAGAAGGAGATCAACAACAGAGCGAGCCTGGGAATTCTTAGGAACAGTTTGTCAGGAAGGGTTTGTGGAATTTAGGCTTGTGCATTATGCTTTTGTAAAGGACTTGAGTCAGTGAGACTCTGGCCTAGACTGGGTACTGTCAGGGAGCAGGAGTTATACCATGATTAGATGTCTTAAAGTTTTCCTTGAACTAGGGAGGAATGTAGCCAGGAGAAGGGCATTATGACCATTTTTATTTTTTGTGTGACATTAGAGATTGATTCTAGCTTCACCCTAAGCTACTCTCATAGCACCCTTCCTCCTCTTTTCTTTTTTTTTTGAGAAAGAATCTTGGGCTAAGTCTTTAAGTTTCCCAGCTGGAGTTGAACTAGT
>NW_022955375.1:0-237 GCF_012274545.1 Fukomys damarensis | reverse complement strand
TCTTTCTCATAAAAATGTAGCCAGCATTCTGTATCCATATGAGACCCAGACTGGTACCAGCACTGTCAGGGCTGGCCTGCAACCAGGTTGAAAACACGAGTGTTCAGCGTGTGCTTGCCAAAGCCATTGTGGAGGGCTCTCCAAGGTTAGTAGCATGGAGCTGCAGTGTCCTTCGGTGCTGCAGTTCTCCATTAGATCCCATGATTTATTTTTCTCATCTTCTTCTGGCAAATGTTC
>NW_022955374.1:0-200 GCF_012274545.1 Fukomys damarensis | reverse complement strand
CATCTCATATTTCAACGTCTCTGGACCAAGTGATGGACAAGAAAACAAAACAAGGAGAACCTGATTCTAAGATAAGCATCAATAACTGATTATGTAGATTTCTATGTGATCTCTGTTGAAAATAAATCAGTGATGCTATCATTTGCACTTCATAGAAAACTGCCAGAATGTCTTTTTCATCTTTCCATCATGAGAGAAAC
>NW_022955373.1:0-230 GCF_012274545.1 Fukomys damarensis | reverse complement strand
ATGAGCAGCAGCGACAACAAAAATAGATAAATGGGACTACGCTGGGATTAAAAACCTTTGTGCATTGAAGGACACTATCAAGAAAGTGAAAAGGGGACTGAGGATTTAGCTCAGTGGTTCTGCCTGCCTCACAAGCACAATAGGCCTGAGTTCGATTCCCAGTGCCAAAAAAAAAAAGAGAAAGAAAGTGAAAAGAACTCACAGAACAGGAGAAAATGTTTGCAAATCAT
>NW_022955372.1:0-757 GCF_012274545.1 Fukomys damarensis | reverse complement strand
GAGACAAGCCCACGTACACAGCTCCCGGTGCACTTGGGTCTGGTGTCCTAAGGAGAAGTGCTAGTGGACTGTCTCGGTTCCTGCTTTCTCCCGTTTCTATAGTGAAATGGTTCTTTGTTTGCTATCGGCAGAAGCAGAACGTCTGGCCCACAGTGGGATTTTGTATCTGGAACAATGTCCAGTGCTGGACGCCAGGAAGCGCGTGGACTGCTAAGTTCGGTAGTTTATGGTCATGAATTCCTAAGTGCCTCAACAGCAGATGTGATTCATGCAGGCGGCTCAGAGAGAGGCCCCAGGGAGGCCCGGCCCCTTCCACTTTCCCCACAGCAGGGTCTTCAGGAACCTGACGTGGACCTGGGGTCGCCCCCACAGCCCGCGAAGGGGTTGTGTCGCACCCCGAATCCCATGTGCCCGATGATCTAGGAACCTCCACCCCCATCACTGAGCCCTGTGCTAACGTCCCAGAAGCAGTGACCCAGAGCATAACGCGGAGCTACTTCGTGGCAGAGAACCCGAGTCTGAGCGAGTTGCGTTCCTCTCCGGAGAAAGAGACATTACCGGGTTGCAGTAAGGACAAGAATCAATCAGAAAATATTTCAAGCATCAGCTGTCCCTTTCATGTTTTCCTTCAGGGTCTTGAGAACCCTTTCACCCGAGGAGGTCAGCCGTGACACGTACCTTTAGTCGCACACCGGAAGGAAAGGCCGCTGGTCTGCTCTGCTTCCCAGCCGGTGATGACCCAAACTCAGGGCGCGCA
>NW_022955371.1:0-208 GCF_012274545.1 Fukomys damarensis | reverse complement strand
ATATTTTGGAGCTAGGGGTTGAAGCTGGGGCCTTGCACGTGCTGAGTATGTGCTTTGTCACCATGCTCCATAACAGCTCCTCCTTGTGTGTGTTTTTATGCTTAGCTTTTTAGTTTCTGTTTTATTATGTTTGCAATGCATATTAATACATGCAAATTGTACACATTAATGGGAATCAGTGTGATTTTCCGTTGTGCCCAAGTCAAAT
>NW_022955370.1:0-215 GCF_012274545.1 Fukomys damarensis | reverse complement strand
TACAGTACAGTTGCCAAAATAGTATGGTGGGTCCCCCTACACCCAGTTTCTTCTGTTTTTTTTACATTTTACATTAGAATGCTGTAACTGTTGCATTATTGTTGACTAAAGACTACTCCGTTTTCCTCGGTATCTACCGCTCCTGGCTGTCCTCCTCCAAGGTCCCATCCAGGATATAATGATTCATGTAGTCATCCTGTCTTCCTAGACTGTGA
>NW_022955369.1:0-266 GCF_012274545.1 Fukomys damarensis | reverse complement strand
CCTAAAAAATCCTTTCAAGACAAGTGAAGAGGCCTTTCAGGTGGGAACCATTTTTATTTTTCTTACATTTTAAGGAGGGGCTCGAATCTGCAGCACACTGTAAAAACTGTTGTTGATCCCAAAATTAAAGAATCTATTTTCTGCAGTTACATTTCAGAAAACCTTGATTAACAGAGAAGTAGAAAAGGCAAACCTACTTTCCGCCTCCATTTGATTTAACACCCCCAGGAAAGCAAACGGAAAGTGCTGCTATATTTGCAGAGAAC
>NW_022955368.1:0-318 GCF_012274545.1 Fukomys damarensis | reverse complement strand
TAGGAAATATCATGGAAGTGAAACCACATGCTCGAGTATGGAACACCCTGTCTATTAAAGATTCCATCAGAAACACAAATACCAATGTAGAGAGATGGTCATGTTTGCAGATGGTCCTGTCTAGGTAAGTGTCCCCAATATACAGTACTATCAAGCAAATAGAGTGTATAGATCTCATTGGAATAAAATAATTGATAATAAGAATTCCAAACAGACTGAGTTTTTTCCAATGAACTAAGAAAACTCAAATGCTACTGAAGTTATCAATGCTTTTGCAATGTAAATTGCTTTGTTTTTTGACAAAATGTGGACTTGATA
>NW_022955367.1:0-1798 GCF_012274545.1 Fukomys damarensis | reverse complement strand
AAAAAAAAAAAAAAAAAAAAAATTCTCTACAGCATCCTAGAAAAAGACAATGAGAGTTACAACTCCATGAAGTTTAACAGAATGAACCTATCAGATAAGCAAGAAATTAAACAAAAAAGGGAGAAAAATGAATAAAAGAGCCAACAATAGGAAAACATCATGATAAGGATAAGTGAATACATATCAGTTATAACCATTAATGTCAATGGCCTCAATTCACCAATAAAAAGAAACAGGCTGTGAGAATGGATCAAGAACCAAGATCCAACAATATGCTGTATATAAGAAACATATTTAGTACAAAAAGAAATTTGTAGAATGGAAATCAATACTGCATGTGACAGGAACCTGGAAAAAGCATGGGTAGCTATCCTATTTGCAGACGAAGTTGATTTCAACCAATAGTAGTTAAGACAGAGAAAGAAGGCTACTACATCCTTGTAAAGGGAACAATCCAAGAGGAAGAAATGACAATCATAAGTGCATGTGCACTGAATACTAGTGTACCCAACTATATAAAACAAATATTAATGGAAATGGAAAATCAAATAATAAAGCACTAATATGATAATAGTAGGGAACTTCAATACCCACTGTCACATACAGATCAACTAGACAAAAAAAATCAACACTCAAATACTAAAACTTAACCAAACTTTTGAACAAATGAACTTAATAGGTGTCTACAGAGTGTTCCACCCCACAAAACTAGAGTACACATCCTTTTCAGCTGCACCTGGGTCATTTTCCAAAATAGAACACATGCTAGCTCAAAGAACATGCTTAAGTAAATGCAAAGAAATTGACGCCCCTTGTATATTGTCAGATCATGCTGCAATGAGGTTGGAGATTAATAAGAAAAGAATCCAGAAGAAACTCACAAACACGTGGAAATCGCACAACACTCTCCTGAACAACCAGTGGGTCACAGAGGAAATTAAAGGAGAAATTAGCTTGTACAATTAAATGACAACAATAGTACAACATGCCAGAATTTATGGGACACCATGAAAGCAGTCCTAGGAGAGAAATCTGTAACTGTGAATACTCATATCAAGGAAACAGAGCAAGCTCAAATAAACAAACTAATGCTGAGCCTCAAGCTTCTAGAAAAAGAAGAGCAAGACAAATGCAAAGCTTAGACAAGGGAAGAAATTATAAAGAACAGGGTAGAAATCAATGCAGTGAAAACTATGAGAATAATACAAATTATTGAATCCGAAACAAAGTTTTTATAAATAGGGAAGGGAGGAGGGGGTGAGGAGAGGACAGGGGTAAGGGGAAAAATGAGAACCCAGACCTGTCATGTAAAGGTACAAGATCCCAATGATGAATGTGACTTTACTGTATACCTAAAAAATACCGATACACTCAATGAGGGAAAGAAAGAGTTGGTTCTTTGAAAGAATAAATAAAATTGACAAATCCTTAGTCAATCTTATCAATAATAGGAAAGAAAAGGCTCAAAACATGCAGTTTTGAATGGAAAGGGTGAAGTTACAACAGATTCAGCAGAAATCCAGAACATGATCAATACCTACTTTGAGAACCTGTACTCGAATAAGATGGAAAACAGAAGAAATGGACAGATTCATAGATACATATGAATTACCGAAGTTGAACCAAGAAGATACAAAAATTCTAAGCAACTCACTATCAATCAATAAAATTTAAAACATAATTAAAAACTTACCAAGGAAGAAAAGCCCAGGTTCTGATGGTTTCAGTGCTGAATTCTACAAGAAATTTGTGGAAAAGCTAATACCATTTCTTCTCAACCTTTTTAATGAAATTGAAA
>NW_022955366.1:0-1024 GCF_012274545.1 Fukomys damarensis | reverse complement strand
TTTAGTGCATTGGGAGAGATATAGGTCTAGTTTTAATCTTTGGAAAGTTGAAACCCAATTTTCCAGTACTATTTATTAAAGAGGTTCTCTTTCCTCCAGTGAGGACATATGGCTCATTTGTCAAGGATGAGGTGACTGAGTGTTTCTGTAATTGTTTCTGCATCTTTTAATCTTTTACACTGGTCCTCAGGTTTGTTTCATTTCCAGCACCATGCTGTTTTTATTGCAATAGATTTGTAGTATAGTTTTGGGTTGGGAGTTGTGATAAACCTACTTATCTTTGTGGCCTAGAAGCATTTTTGCTAGTCTAGGTCTCTTTTTGTTCCAAATGAATTTTTAGACTATTTTCTCAAGTTCTGTGAATATGATGTTGGAATTTTAATTGGGATTGCATTGAATCTATGTAGCATTTTAGGAAGTTTGGCAATTTTTACTTTATTGGTTCTTTTCTACCCAGAAGGAAGGGGTATCTTTACACTTTCTTATATCCTCCTCAATCTCTTTCCCCTACCCTTCCCACTTTCACTACACCTTTAGTCCCTTTCTTCCTATTTCACATTGTTCATTATATCATTAGGATCTTATACACTATTATAGTTTATTCACACCATAGAAACTATTTGGTATTTACACATGTGTGACTTATTTATTTAACTCAGGAGTATATCCTCAATATGTATCCATTTTCCTATGGATGACTCTAATTTCTCATTCTTTATGGCTATTATTCCATTTTATAGAAAAAAAACACATCTTTATCCAATTTCCAAATGATGGGCAAATGGGCTGTTTCCAAGTTTTAGTTATTACAAACTGTGCCTCTTAAGCATGGGTGTACATACATCACTGTGGTAAGATTCTTTTAGTTTTTTTGAAAAGATACTCAGCAGAGGGATGGCTGGGTCAAATGGAACCTCTAGTCCCAGCTCTTTGAGGTATCTCTATATTGGTTTCTATAGTGATTGCAGCAGTCTGCACTTCCACCAAAAATGGAAAAGGGTTCCTTTCTCCCCACAACTCTGCC
>NW_022955365.1:0-203 GCF_012274545.1 Fukomys damarensis | reverse complement strand
TAGTAAGAATTTATTGAGAGAAAGATAGCTTCTGTCTTAGAGAGACAGAAGCAGGCCCAGAAAGTGGGTTACCCTGAAAAATAGTTTTTTAATTCACAAAATTTGCCTTTCTCTACCACTTACCCAAAAGTTTTTTTGTGTGTGTGTGTTTTTCTTCTATTTACATGAATAGGCTTTTAAACCACTGCATTTTAGAGGTATAA
>NW_022955364.1:0-240 GCF_012274545.1 Fukomys damarensis | reverse complement strand
TTTTTTTTTTTTTTTTTTTTTTTTGATGCCGGAGATTGAACTCAAGTCCTTGCACTTGCAAGGCAGGCCAGGATAACACTTTTCTTCAGATTCAAGGAAATGGGAATAAGCAATCAAACTATATCTAGAAAAATTTAACAATTAGCTATCTCCATACTCTCTTCATTAGTTCAATTCCCTGACTGGTATCCTTATCACAAAATCACATAAGATCACTGAGCCATGTTTTTCTAACCAGTG
>NW_022955363.1:0-255 GCF_012274545.1 Fukomys damarensis | reverse complement strand
AAAGCAGTAGATCATCAGAACGCTCCAGAGGAGTAGTCCGGCTTGGGAGACACGTCTCAGAATGTGCTGGCTGAAGTTTGACCGCTTCAGGCCTTCGGTTTGGGCGCACTTTATGGAGATATTAAAGAACAGCCTGCTTTGGACGGCACGAATGGAACCCTCACCCTCTGACTGACAATGAGAATAAAGAGGATCTGCAGTGCACTCACTGGGCAGTGGTGGAGCCATGGCCCTGTGGTCATCGCCCCCTTTTTA
>NW_022955362.1:0-218 GCF_012274545.1 Fukomys damarensis | reverse complement strand
CCTCTTGCATGTCTCGACTCTGCTTTCCTCAGTATGGATTCATTTTCACATGATTCATCCTTTCTTCTATGAGGAATCGGTATCAGAAACCCAGATTTAGATAGCACTTTAAAGCTCTTGATTCTAGAGCAAGAGGAATACTATATTTTTCAATTACCCACATGTCAGACTTTAGAGATGATCTGACTGGGTCATAGTGACCTAATCTCTGTCATCAG
>NW_022955361.1:0-294 GCF_012274545.1 Fukomys damarensis | reverse complement strand
TGTGGCTCAGTGCAGCAAGAACTCAGGCAGTGCAACTTCCATTTGTGAGCCGCCACTGTCTGAGCCCTGTAGGTAATCACTTTTTTTGGTGTTGAGCATGAAGAAAAATAGGCAGCACAGATACATCCAGTTCTTGTTGTGATTTACTTAGATTTTGTGTTATGGATCAATACAAAATAAAGTGCAATGATGTTATGCACATTTTACTAAAGATTGACAAAAATGTCAACGGTCTGTGTGCCAATTTTCTTTTTATTTTATGTTGCTTTGATTACTGGAATAAGCAATCATGAT
>NW_022955360.1:0-211 GCF_012274545.1 Fukomys damarensis | reverse complement strand
AAATAAATCATGGCATAGTCACATAACCATATATTCTTAAGCACCTGAAAAGAATAACTCTATGAGCATGAGCATAGAAAGAGATCCATGAAATACTTTAAATTAAAATGTTTACAGAAAATTAAACACAGTTTAACTTATCTAAAAGATATATATATGTCCAATACATGCTTTTATAGATATATAGAAAAACTTTGGGAAGAGCATATGA
>NW_022955359.1:0-333 GCF_012274545.1 Fukomys damarensis | reverse complement strand
ACGAGAGGGTGCACTGTAGTGTTTTCATAACCCTGCCTTTCCAATGGATGGCACTAGGCAGCCGTAGCATTCACTGTATTTTTGATCACACCTCATAAACACACCAGAGAACTTCTAGAACTACTTCAGTAAGTGGCAAGAACAGTGAGATAAATGTGTTTTAAGTGAAGGGACTATTTCGAAGGGGGCTAATGGCAATGTGTCATTTACTGTGATAATTTTTTTTAAACGCTTGATGCACATTTTGTTCCTAGCTCATGCTTCCTAATCTGTAACTGACATTAAAATAAATATTCGTATTCAGCAATCCTCTGACAAAGGGCAACTTACATA
>NW_022955358.1:0-238 GCF_012274545.1 Fukomys damarensis | reverse complement strand
TTTTATACACAATTTCCATCATCGTTAAATTCAAAGAGATAACAGGTTGAAGACTGCCAAAAGCGGAGAAGGAGGGTCTGAGAGCACAAGGATGGGGGTTTGTTCTGTTTTTGAAAAAGTCCACAGCGAAGGTTCTGCACCTGTGACCTGGAATCCTCCCACGTCTCCCATGACCGCCAGTCTAAGCAATGCCCTGTCATCTCAGCCTCAACAGAAGGTGTCTCTCAACTTTCCATTT
>NW_022955357.1:0-421 GCF_012274545.1 Fukomys damarensis | reverse complement strand
GGTTGGACCCTACCACCACTCTTAGCAGAAGCAGGGCCATCTGAGGAAAACAAGGGTACCTGTCGGCTGGGTCCCTCACCTGAGAAACAGTATCATGCTCACGTAGGCTATAGGAATTGCAGGAGGACCTTCGCAAAAGTTGGCACTGCAATGATGCTCCATGGCCCAGGCTGGGGCCCCTTTACCACTTCACATCACAGGAGCCTCCGACGAGTAGCACAGTCCTTGTTTCCAGCCATTCCAAGGACCCAATACTTCCGACATGATTGCGGCCTTGTGTACCAAGATTTCCCTACAAATTCAAGGCTGGCGGAGCACACCAGTGACTACTGAACCAATCTCAAACACAACTAGACCCAGAATGAATCCAAAACTTTCTCTTCTTGCAATGCCATCTTCAAAATTGCTTCCTAAACACGTT
>NW_022955356.1:0-535 GCF_012274545.1 Fukomys damarensis | reverse complement strand
CAAGGAAGACAGGAAGCCAACAGGAGCTGGAAGAGACAAGGAAAGTTTGTCGCTAGAGTCTTTGGAGGTAGCACAGCCCTGCCGACACCTCTATCTCTGACTTGGCCTTGACAACTGTGAGAGAAAGAGTTTTTATTGTTCTAAGCACCAAATCATGGTGCTTTGCTATGGAAGCTCTAGGAAATCAGCACAAGTTCTGAAGCCATTGGTCTCCTTTTATATGAGGTCACTGCCTTTTCCTACTGGACCAAAATACTGTTCCATATCTCATTCCCCCATTACGGCTACTATCCTTCCCCTCCTTAGTGCCCCTTGCCAGCTACTTCCCCAGTAATCTGGGGCTCATTAAGGAAAGCACAGGCCTGGGAGCATGTGCTGGGTGGGAGGAACAGGCAGGTGAGTACTGAACTCTATGCAGCTTCAAAGACATCTTGTCTGGAAAGGAACTTCACTCATGGGTGTAGGAGTGGGATACAGTCTTATTTTGCCAGAATGGTAGCCAGGCACTAGATGGCTCCACTTACCCGTGGTGGCC
>NW_022955355.1:0-204 GCF_012274545.1 Fukomys damarensis | reverse complement strand
CCAGTGGGTTACTCTTAAAATTTTAAGAGTATGTAAAAATATTTTTGTAATGAAAATATTTTTCATCACTTCAGAATTAATAGCTTCTCCCTGAGCATAACAGGAATTGTAACATTTGTATTTTCTCTGCCCCATGTATGTTGCAAGTGCCTCAAATTTTTTAAAAATTTATTTTTAATTAAAACAATTTTTTGATGCTAGGGA
>NW_022955354.1:0-243 GCF_012274545.1 Fukomys damarensis | reverse complement strand
TAGACCATCTATTCCAATTTTTTGCAGGGTTTTTATTATGAATGGGTGTTGAATTTTGTCAAACGCTTTTTCTGCATCTATCGAGCGTATCATGGCTTTTGTCCTTGATTCTGTTAATGTAGTGTAGTACATTTATTGACTTACATATGTTGAACCATCCTTGAACCCCTGGAATAAATCCGACGTGGTCAGGGTGTATGATCTTCTGGATGACCCTCTGGATTTGGCTTGCTAGTATCTTAT
>NW_022955353.1:0-260 GCF_012274545.1 Fukomys damarensis | reverse complement strand
AGTAGAACATATGTTTAGAGCTTTACTTATAGAAGCATATATGTTAGTTTGAATCATATAACCTTTATTCTGTCAAACTCCAAACCTTTTATTTATATGTCCCATGTGAATTTGAAATCTCTTAACCTTCATCTTTCATTTTTAAGTGACTTAACTCTTTTCACAAATCTAGATAATCAGTTTTAATGTGGGAGGCCTAAATAGAAAAAAGTAAAGAGGAAAAAATAAAATCGACAAGAGCTCAAAAAGCTTAAACAAAG
>NW_022955352.1:0-1809 GCF_012274545.1 Fukomys damarensis | reverse complement strand
TATATATATATATGTATATATACATATATATACATATATATATAAGATTCAGTATAAGTAAGTAGGTCCTGGAATTTTGACAAGCATTAATCAATAACAATTTGTACCAGTAAATAATTGAATTACCATTAATATATTTATATTACTACTTAATATTTTAAAATGCATACCTGGTGAGAAATATGTCCATAACATTGATATTTTATCACTGTTTTGTATAATGGTGTCTAGAAAAGACAGCATTATATGGAACCATGTTCAGTTATAATTTTACTAAATACCAGAAAAATTCCATGAGCTAACATTTCAAAGAAAGCCCAGCTTGTTGCCCTTTCACTTTTGTATAACACACTATTAGCAATATTTTATCTGCCGATACGTTTTCTCTAGTGACCTTTGACATTGTGGAACATGTATCCTCATGCATCATTAGACATTTTATGCCAGCCCAATAACATTCTTCTGTGTTGTTTTCAAATGCCTCCTGAAGCAAAAGGTTAATGATCAGTTCAACTTACTGAAATAGTTCTTTTTGTTGCCATGCTCATCTATTTCTCTTTTTACTCAATCTCTACATGCTTTTAACATTTCCTGAGCAGCTTTTGTTTTCTCATTTAATGAAGAGTAACTAATGTGTTATTTTCTCTTTATAAAGTATGATTCTCCCTAATAGACTTCTATCCATGGGGACCAGTTATTCTCAAGATGCTTTTTATTTGCCTTACAACAATGTGACAATTGTGTGCCTTTGACAATGAAAGGTTGTTCCTAAAATCTTCCATTTGCATACTCTTGCAGAATTTATAAAATTCACACAATACTATCTGGCTTAGGAAACTATGGCAGTCATACTGGGTAATAAAAAATGATCTAAAGCAAAGATCAGAAAGCTATAACCCACTTGTAAAATGTGGCCCATAGCTTGTATTTGTAAATAAAGTTTTATTGGAACATAGAGATGACCATTTGTTTATCTCTTGTCATTTGCTACTTTCACAGTAAAATAGCAAAACTGAGTAGTTTCAACAGAAACCATATAGGCTTCAAAGTTGAGAATGTTTGTTTTTGTCCTTCAAAGAAACAAAACAAAACAATGGATGTTTCCTAACCTTGGTAAAACTACACCTGTTTTTCTTTTAAGACTGTGTAATCACAAGGCTGTGTACCCCTTTACTTGCATATCCTGCCAAAATTGGGATATTACATAATTTGAGAAACTACAGAAGGTTCAACTTGCAAAGTAAAACATAAACAAATGTTTCTTTTATAATATAAACTTTAATATTTATCAATTGTTGTATATGATTTAAAAATACACTAAATATAATAAATGTTTCTACTGGAGGAGGAAAGGAGGGAATTTGGACTTTTTATTCAATAACCTACTATAACTCTGAAATTGCTCTATAATAGCCTTATAAGATGTTGCAGTAGACATATGGTATATTTTTAAATTGACTGACAATGACTAAAGATTATGCTTTTCAATAGCCATGATAAAACCCACTGAAGATAGTTAGTATTTAGTGCTACCCTTCAATTAAGAATTTTCAGGATTTCTGTCAAAATATAATCATAAAATAATATTACCTCATAATAATGTGAAGCATAAAGACTATCGTAGTCAATAATTTTCTTGAGTTGCATTACAACCCCCCAAAATGGACCCAGTTTTTTATTCTAGACAACAAAAACGATGCTTACAATATATGACTCGTATGCAAGTATAGAAGCAAGTGTTCAAATGTGGTGCCTCCCAGTAGGTTGAAAGCATGTGTTTGACCTCGACTGGATTAAGCAAGTGCATTC
>NW_022955351.1:0-1418 GCF_012274545.1 Fukomys damarensis | reverse complement strand
CACGTTTTTGCCAATTCTGTGATTCTTCTCTGGTTACGGTGTTGAAGAAGAACATTGAAGGGAAAACCACCAACTACAATCTGCGATACCTGGCCTTACTGAGGAACTCAACGTGCACACTGACTTCAAAGAAGAGTAAACAAATTTACAAGCAAACTAAACACTTCTCTGGTTGGAATTCATTGAGGTAAAATAGGAACCAGGCATGATCTTTCACCCAAACCCCACACAAGCAGCAGTTTGGAGGGAGAAGCCTGCACCTCAAATTGAAAGTTCTCTGAAGACCAAGTGTAGCGGTACGGGGTAACTCTTGTCCTGGCACGTGGTACTATGCAACGAAGCCTGTGTAATACCTGTTTCTGGGTGAGGACGAAGATGTACCCACCTGTACTTTCTATTTTCACCTTCTTTAGGTCAGCTTCATTGGGTTCGGTTGTACTCTTCTCTCCTTCAGAAACCACTGGAGTATTTTGCTCCTTCTGCTCGTCTGCCACCTAGAACAGGGAAAGAGACTGAATCTCACTGATGCATTCTCCACAGGTTCATAACGATACCTGTAAAGACGGGAGTTATTTCTAATGGCATGCATCTAGAGGTCCCTTGGGATCATTATACCCATTGGAAGTGGTGCGTCCAGATCTGGAGCTCCTGATCTCTGAATGATATGCTGCAGGGATCACTCTAAAACACCGTGGAAACTACTGAATGACGCTGGAAGGCCACAAACCTGAAAATGAGGTTATTGGACCTAACAGCAATCATGTTCTTGGCAGCACTGAAATTCTTAGATTTGCCTCACTGGCTCATGATCCAAACTCAACTCCTGTTTCGCTTATTTGCAGGGAATTTAGTAAAAGCATGAACTATGTCTTTCCAGTTCAAAAGAAGAAAGACGCTTGGGGTTGTGTTGGAAGAGGAGACAGAAAAAGATGAAGGATTCAGCCTTTACACTGAATGGGTTGAGATGGGCTTAGTATAAACAAGGTTTTCAAATAACTATCGTGCAGCTCTGGAATTATCCAAGTAGCACTGCCCCGAGCAGTGTCTGGAGTTTGCGTCACACTTTATAGCACACATTCAAAGATAAATGCACAACTCTTTATAATCCCATTCGCAGTGCCTATCCAGACCCAGTGCAAAATGATTTATTTCTGAGCAGATGAAGAGTCTGATAAACCAGAGTTTGAATCTCTTCTCCACCATTTACTTGCTGGGTGACCTTGAGCAAGTTACTCTCTGAATTTCTGTGCCCACATCTATAAATTAGAGGTCACGAGTCCTGTGGAACTTGCAGATCTAAGAAACTGGAGAGCAGGAGGAAGTAGTAGCAACCCCCGAGTCGTAAGTGATCCCGGGGGGCCAGGGATTTAGCTCAGTGGTTCTGCCACCTGCCTTGCAAGCGCAAGGACCCGAGTTTG
>NW_022955350.1:0-378 GCF_012274545.1 Fukomys damarensis | reverse complement strand
AATAGTATTTATCAGATCATGACACACTTAGCTGGAGTAAAATACATCACTGCCCTGTTTATAGAAGAGAATCCAAAGCCTCCCTCCAGCAAATGTTCGACAAATATAAGTAGAAGAAAGTGTTGGAAGACTTACGAGCTCTTTATCTCTCACCACACCACTTTCCGTGAGTATTGCTTGGATATTCCAAGGTATAAGGCACTGAAGCAATAGATGATTTCTATGTGCAGGGGCTCTAGAATTTCTTGTGCTGCTTGCACTCTTTCTGCTGTCACACCGTTTTCATTTACTTATCTCTCAGTTAACCTTATAGGCATCGAATACATAGACAAGATGCACCCATTTTAATCGCACAGCCCAATGACTCTTTTTGCATTT
>NW_022955349.1:0-375 GCF_012274545.1 Fukomys damarensis | reverse complement strand
CAGCAAGCCAGAAGATTTCTGCAGGCACCATTTTCAGCTTTGTCTTTTGTTACCTCTTAAGGCAAGCATCTCAAACACACAGAAGAAGAAAGAAGAAAGAGATAAAGAAAAAGACACACGTAATTATTTACCATGTTGACATGTGGAGAAGGGAGACAACAAAACACAAAAATGCAGGCAATTATAAATTGCATGGAATGGAAAAGTGAGAGAGAAACTGAACCAGAAACACAGAGCCAATGTCTTCTGCCAGGGGTGGATGGAATCCACACAACGGTCCATTTCTCCTACCACTCTGCATACACTGGGGCAGGGGGGTCCCTAATTATACAAGGAAGTAAAGAAGGCAAGTTTAATAAGCTAGAAATATGTGCC
>NW_022955348.1:0-232 GCF_012274545.1 Fukomys damarensis | reverse complement strand
GTAGTACAAAAGCAGCCATTATCAATAGCAAACAAATAGGCAGCCTGGATTTGGCACTTATTCAGTAATTTATTGACCCTTATTTAGAAAAATTACATTTCATATTATTATTGATATGGTTGGATTAAAATCTGCATAGCTGTTTGCTATCCATCTTTTCATTTTTCCCCACTCTCCTTGTGGATAGGTTATATTTTGAGTGTTCTTTTTTATTTTTTATTCTTGACTGTTT
>NW_022955347.1:0-207 GCF_012274545.1 Fukomys damarensis | reverse complement strand
ATATGAAAACATGTCCCAGTTAGAAGCTCACAGGAGACAAAGTGATAAAGTTAGACAGGACTTTGGTGTAACTGTAGGATCCAGGCATAACAGAAAGCCATGAAGGTTAGTATCACTCCCATTAGATACAATCAAAGGAGCTCCGTCATTTTCATTGTTCATTTATACTTCCATCCATTCCACACATACTTACCAAAGAGCTCCCGT
>NW_022955346.1:0-423 GCF_012274545.1 Fukomys damarensis | reverse complement strand
AAGCAGCTGGATGAGACATCTGAGAAAGTCCTATAAAAGAAGTTGATTCAATTGGTAAGAGCTTTTTATTCTTGTCTTTCCTCTTTTTCTTATCTGAAATATAGTTTTATTTTTAGAAGTGGAGTATCCAGTTCACTAAAGATGGCTAAGTGGAAAAAAAGGTAAAGACCATAGGTAGTCTTGTACAGGGGAACAGAGATGACTATTCCTTGAGTCCTACCTCTGGAAAATAAAATTCCATATTTGGTCAAGTGACTGGTTTTCTTGTTTTTAGATTTCCACAGCCAAATTAGATTTTAATTAATGTATTAGTGGATACATTTCTATCTACACTTTTTATCTTCTAGCTATCACCTATTTTTTATTTTTTTATTGAGTTTATTGGTACAATCTAGGTATACAATACAGTTACATTCATTATTG
>NW_022955345.1:0-272 GCF_012274545.1 Fukomys damarensis | reverse complement strand
CAGAGAGCAGCTGAACAGAGGGACAGGAGGCCCCTAATGTGTTCAGGGAGAGGGAGAAGACGGTCGTGTGCTGGGCACTTACTGCCAGTCCACCGAGCCTTTGCTTGGTGTCTTTCCGGCACTTTAACTTCCAGGATCTGAGAGGAATGTGTTTAGTGAGTCCTTCCCAGGAGACACCAGGTGGCTGCTGCATGGTGGGCTCTACCACTGTGCTGGGCAGCATTCCCCTTGGGGTGCAGATGTACCCGACGGTGTCTTCCTTTTCTCTAATC
>NW_022955344.1:0-209 GCF_012274545.1 Fukomys damarensis | reverse complement strand
TTTTGATACATTTTAACTATAATTTGTGTATGTCTTAGTAAATATGACTATATATATATATATGTATACACACACACACACACATATATATATATATATATATATATTTATTTATTCATGACATTTTTCTTTTTCAGTGTTTCTAGGCCATGAATTTCATCTGAGCTCTTTTCAAATGGTCACATTCCAATACAGAGGCACACAATGCA
>NW_022955343.1:0-3189 GCF_012274545.1 Fukomys damarensis | reverse complement strand
AAAAACAGGGAAGAGGTTGTTATACAGAGTGGAGTTTCTGCAATTCTCTGCCCAGAATAAAGAAATGGGTAAAGGGCAAAGAGGGAGCTTACCTTGATCAGATAACTTGGTTCCTACACACGCACTTTGTAGGTTCTTTCTGTGGTTGAAATTTCACTTTTGACAGCAACATTTTTCCTTAGTGTTTTTCCTATTGAACACAAACAACAGAAACACAAAATATGCAGTTATCCTCAGAGCAAGCAGCTGGAACTCTGCTCATTTCCCACATTACTACACTTCTGTAGTGGGACCAAACAGTATTCCTTCTGGTTCGTAGCTCTCTGTATGGCAGAGAGAGAAGAATATTTCTCAGAGGCTTGTATCCTGAAGGTAAAGAGCCCACAGAATGCTGAGCATTACCTACACCCAAATAGAGCTTGGAGAACTGTCAACATTATGATAAGTAGAAGTTCATGCTAGAAAGGAAACACAGTTTACAGTTGATATTACAAAATTTTTTATTAAATAATTGAATTTATTGATACATTAGAGGGATACAGGACAGTTACACTCATTATTGGGATCTTGTGCCTCTTCATGAAAGGTCTTGCTTCTCATTTTTCCCCTTGCCACTGCCCTCCATTCAAACCCTGCTTCCCTCCTAATTTAAAAACACATTTCTTTCCAAGTTTTCATTTTCTCACATTTTTTTCTTTTCCCTTATTACACTTCCCCAACCTATCCCACCTTCCCTACAAGGTTAGCCCCTTGCTTCCCATTTCACAATACTGCACTTTTGAAAGTAACATTTTACCGGAGTGCTTTTGCCATTGAACTCAATGGATAGAAACACAAAATGTGCAGTTATTCCTCAGAGGAAGAAGCTGGAACTCTGTTAGTTTCCAAAGATACCCCACTTCTGTATTGGAACCAAAGAGTATTCCTTCTAGTTTGTAGCACTCTATAAGGTAGAGGGAGAATCACATTTCTAAGAGGCTTCTATCCTGATGGTAAACAGTCCACAGAGTTCTGAGCAGTTCGCACTCCCAAAAAGAGCTTGGAGAACTGTCAGCTTTATCATAAGGACAAGCTCATGCTAGCAAGCAAATGCACTTTGCTGAGTCCTTCTGCAATTGAAACTGCACTTTTGACAGCAACATTTTTCCTGAGTGTTTTTCCCATTGATCTCAAAGGAAGGAAACACTAAACATGCAGTTATTGTTCATAACAAGCAGCTGAAACTCTGTTATTTTCCCAGTACTCTCCACTAATGCAGTGGAACAAAATAGTAGTCCTTCTAGATTTGTAGCTCTCTGTATGGCAGAGAGAGAAGCACATTTCTCAGAGACTTCTATCTTGATGGTAAACAGCCCACAGTATTCTGAAGAGTTCTGACTCCCAAGAAGAGCTTGGAGAACTGTCAAGTTCATGATAAGTAGAAGTTCATGTCAGAAAAGAAATGCACTTTGCAGAGTCCTTCTGCAGTTAAAACTGCACTTTTGACAGCAATATTTTTCCTGAATGTTTTTCCATTTATCTCAATTGAAGAAAACACAAAACATGAAGTTATTGCTCAGAGCAAGCAGCTGAAACTCTGCTATTTTCCCAGTACTCTCCACTTATGCAGTGGAAAAAAGAGTATTCCTTCTAGATTTGTAGTGCTTTGTATGGCAGAGACAGAAGCACATTTGTCAGAGGCTTCTATCCTGATGGTAAACAGCCCACAGAATTGTGAGGGGTTCCCACTCTCAAGAAGAGCTTGGAGAACTGTTAAGTTTATGATAAGTAGTTCATCTCAGGAAGCAAATGCACTTTGCAGAGTCCTTCTGCCATGAAACTGCACTTTTGACAGCAACATGTTTCCTGAGTGTTTTTCCCATTGATGTCAATGAATGGTAACAGAAAACATGCAATTATTAATCAGAGCAAGCAGCTAGAACTTTCCTAGTTTCCCAGTACACTCCACTTCTGTAGTGCAACCAAAGTTCCTTCCATTTTGTATCTTTCTGTATGGCAGAGTGTGAAGCACATTTCTCAGAGGCTTCTATCCTGAAGGTAAAGAGAACAGAAAGTGCTGCACAGTTAACACTCTCAAAAAGTGCTTGGAGACCTGTCCAGTTTTTGATAAATAGAAATTCATGTCAGAAAGCAAACACACTTTGCAGAGTCCTTCTGCGTTTGAAACTGCACTTTTGACAGCAACATTTTTCCTGAGTGTTTTTCCCTTTTATCTCAATGGATGGAAAATAAAACATGCAGTTATTGCTCAGAGCAAGCAGCTGGAACTCTGTTAGTTTTCCAGTACACTTCACTTCTGCAGTGAAAGCAAAAAGTGTTCCTTCTAGTTTGTAGCTCTATGTATGGCAGAGAGAGAAGCACATTTCTCAGAGGCTTCTATCATGAAGGTAATCAGCCCATATATGGCTGCACATTTTCTAATCACAAAAAGCACTTGGACACCTCTCAAGTTTCTGATAAATAGAAGTTCATGACAGAAATGAAAATCACTTTGCAGAGTCCTTCTGCAGTTGAAAGTTCAGTTTTCACAGCAACATTTTTCTTGAGTTTTTCCCATTGATCTCAAAGGACAGACACAAAAGATGCCATTATTCCTCAGAGCCAGCAGCTGGAACTCTCTTAGTGTGCCAGTATACTGCACTTCTGCATTGGAAACAAGAGTATTCCTTCTAGTTTCTAGTTCTCTGTATGACAGAGACAGAAGGACATTTCTCTGAGACTTCTATCCTGAAGATAAACAGCCCATGGAGTGCTGATCAGTTCCCACACATAAAAAGAGATTGCAGAACTGTCAAGTTTGTGATAAGTAGAAGTTCATGTTAGAAAGCAAATGCACTTGGCAGAGTCCTTCTGTGAATGAAATTGCACTTTTGACAGCAATATTTTTCCGGAGGTTTTTTCCTTTAATCTCAATGTAGAGAAACACAAAACCTGCAGTTATTCCTAAGAGCAAGCAGCAGGAACTCTATTATTTTCCCAGTATATTGCACTTCTGTAGTGGAACAAAAGAGTACTCCTTCTACTTTGTAGCTCTCTGTATGGCAGAGAGAGAAGCACATTTTTCAGAGGCTTCTATCCTAAAGGTAAAGAGCCTATAGACTGCTGCACGCTTGGAAGGTGTGATGGGTAGGGGAAGAACAAAGAGGGAAAAGAAAAAAAATGTGAGAGAATGAAAAGATGAAAATAAAG
>NW_022955342.1:0-266 GCF_012274545.1 Fukomys damarensis | reverse complement strand
ATAACTTATTCAGCATTCTCAAGGAAGCACTTCAAATTATTTAGACAAAATATGTATGAAACATAAACATATTTTGTGTTTTGGATTTGTATCTCATTCCAAAGTCTCCTGTTAAATGTACGCAAATATTCTAGAATCTAGACATATCTGAAATCCAAAGCATTTCTGGCCACAAACATTTTTGACAAGGGATATTCAAACCCTTATTTTAAAATGACATTATAAAAAAAATCAGGAAAATGTAATTCATGTTACCAAGTCAGTGA
>NW_022955341.1:0-408 GCF_012274545.1 Fukomys damarensis | reverse complement strand
TGGTTCTATAGTTGATGTAGGAGAATTGGGAGTGGAACCAAGAAAATATTTACCAGGTAATTCAATGGGGGAAGGAAGTTTCAATGAAGGAAAAGACAATAGTGAAATACACAGACAGGTCATGAAGAGGACTGAGTAAAAGAATAGTTCATAGTTTTAAATACATTAGCTACTTGTGTAAAGTTGGGAGCTCAACTAGATCTTGGGAATGTTAAATATGTAACATATTAACATTATACATGCGATACCGGCAAGTGGGAACCACTCCCTTGGTTTTGGAAGTAAGGAATGAGTTAGGATATATGGCTGTGTAGTGTGAGTTGAAGATTCATTCTTATAACAACGTTGGAAAATTTATACGTTATAAATTGGAAAAGGAAGACTGAATTGAGGAAAAAACTTAAAAAT
>NW_022955340.1:0-214 GCF_012274545.1 Fukomys damarensis | reverse complement strand
AGTTTGTAATAGCTAAAACTTAGAAACAACCCAAATGCCCATTAACTGGAGGCCGGATGAAGACGATGTGGTTTTTCTGTAAGATGGAGCATTACTCAGCCATAAAGAATGAGAAACTACAGACATTTATAGATAAATGGATGTACATTAAGACTATACTCTTTTAAGTGAAATAAATGGGACACACAAGTAAATACTGAATAGTTTCTCTGGT
>NW_022955339.1:0-509 GCF_012274545.1 Fukomys damarensis | reverse complement strand
GAGTTTAAAGGGCCTCTTTCAGACTATATCACTGCTGTCATAATACACAATATGTGCTGCCATTTGCAGAGCGGAGTCCCCAGTTCTCAGTTAGCTGGTGGCAGAACCCCACAAATCAGACTGAGCTCTGGCTGCAAGGCCCAGACTGAGTTCCCCGACCTCCTAAAGTGTTGAACTCCACTCAGTTCTATTATGTTTCCCCCACCACTTCTTTAAAGATGCTCAAAGTTGAAAGTGCCAGAAAATACTCTTTATGACCACCTCTGCCTCTACAGAGTAGGTCCAAAGACTGGTACGATCTGGAGGTCTAAAAGTGTGAGGGGGAAGGTTGCGGGGGTGGTTCAGGGGTGCCCGAGCGGCTACCTTTCTGGAGCTTAAGATGGTGGCAGTGGCTCCAGCAGGGGAGGGCCCGGCCGAGAAGACCCTCTGTTGCTGAAGATGGTGGGAAGGCTGCAGCTGGGGAGGGCACAGCCAAGAAGACCCTCTGGCGCTAAAAATGTCAGAAAGCA
>NW_022955338.1:0-474 GCF_012274545.1 Fukomys damarensis | reverse complement strand
TCCCTTCTTCCTGAGAAGAAACCCTCTTTATGCGCTACAAGGAGGAGACACCTTTGAGAAGTGAGAACAAACAGCAGGCTCTTTTCCCACCATTTATTTCCCGTGACTTTTGGAGCGAGCAGAATGGGGCTAGATAGACACGGGCCAGCCTTAAGCAAGTCCCCAAACAGTTTCAGGAATGTATGGGCCCTCTTGAGCCATTTGCCTGTAATTCCACTGTTTGTGTTTGTTTGTTTGTTTTTCCCTTTTGATGCCCTTGAAGTTCAGTCAGATGTCTTCCTTCTGTCCCTCTGGGACCTAAAGTGCCAGCAGAATTTTTGAAATGTGGCTCCTTTTGTCACCATGCAGCCACCCTTGGGCACCTGGGCATCACTCTTGTGTTGGTTCCATTGCTTCCCTCTCCACAGCTGCCGACTGCATTGCTTCCAGCCCCTGTCACATCAAATCACGCATGCTGAGGTCCAGGGATTTTAG
>NW_022955337.1:0-236 GCF_012274545.1 Fukomys damarensis | reverse complement strand
ACTAAGCATCTCTAATCTAAAAATCCAAAATCCAAAACTGAGTACGGACATGACACTCAAAAGCGTTCAGATTTTGGAGCACCTAACGATTTTGGATAGGACACCCCACAGGTAAAGTTCATACGGATATTCCAAAGTCTGAAAAACTCTACAACTTGAAACACTTTTGGTCCCAAGTATTCCATACAAGGCATACTCAACCTTCACAAGAGACCTGGATCAACCTGATAAAAGCC
>NW_022955336.1:0-880 GCF_012274545.1 Fukomys damarensis | reverse complement strand
AGAAAATGGCTCCAAAGGTTAAATGAAGCTGGAAAAATACATAGATGCAGCATTGAAGCCTCTCCAGATGTTTGGGGCTAGTATTCAAGAGAGAAAATTGATCCCTGTGGATTAAGTAACTAGTCATAATGAAGAAAATTAGTCTTAAAACCTTCCGGAAGTCTTTTAACTTGAGTAAAAGTAAAGACGAAACTGATTTCATGGTAGTACAACAACCATCAATAGCCAGTGACTTTGGAAAAGATGATGCTTTGTTTGGTAACTGCTATGGTAAAGATATGGCCAATTGTGATATCAACAGTGAAGATGAAAAAGGTGGAAAAAATAGATCAAAAAGTGAGAGCCTGATGGGTACCTTAAAAAGGAGACTTTCTTCTAAACAGAAGCCAAAGGGCAAGGGCAGCACACCGTCAGGAAGCTGTGCGGACGAGGACACCTTTTCCTCCTCCTCAGCCCCCATCGTCTTCAAAGATGTCAGAGCGCAAAGGCCAATCAGGTCCACTTCCCTCCGCAGTCATCACTACAGCCCCACACCCTGGCCTCTCCGGCCCACAAACTCCGAGGAGACATGCATCAAGATGGAGGTGAGAGTCAAAGCATTGGTTCACTCTTCCAGCCCAAGCCCTGCATTGAATGGTGTTCGAAAGGAATTTCATGACCTTCAGTCTGAAACTGTGTGCCAAGAGCAAAATAATTCTCTTAAGAGTTCTGATTCTCCCAGTGGAGATTTGCATCTCCATCTGGATGAACATGTGCCTGTAGTTATTGGACTTATGCCTCAGGACTACATTCAGTATACTGTGCCTTTAGACGAGGGGATGTATCCTTTGGAAGGATCACGTAGCTATTGTCTGGACAGTTCTTCGCCCATGGAGGTCTC
>NW_022955335.1:0-1201 GCF_012274545.1 Fukomys damarensis | reverse complement strand
AGGAAGTTTGAGCAATCAGAAACAAGAATCATCTGCTGAGGAAAGATGCAGGAAGTGAGCAGAACCACTCTGAGAGAGATCATGTGGTCTACAACTCTAAATGTCATATCAGTGTGGGCCAGCCCAAGTACTTTGGAGCTCCCAAATCACCACAGTTATCCCCAGGTGTAGATGTGAAGTGCAGGATTTAGTGTCTTTGCTTTCCCCCCCAACTGGCCATTTTGGAATGAAAATGCTTGCCTTGTGTTATTGCATACTGGGTATTTCTAATTTTGATTTTGATTGTAACAAACTCACAACTAAGGTTTTCTTTTGAATAGACTTTGGGTTTTGAATTTGCAGCAATATTAGAACTGTTACAAGTATAGTGACTCCTAGATTTGGGCTAACTGCATTTTGGATAATGAAATGTACAAGAATATGTTCATGTCCAGGAGTGGAATGTTATGGTTTAGATCAATTCTCAAATATGTTGAAGGTAAATGGAGCACAGAGGCACTATTCTCATCCATGGATTCATTCATTCTTGAGCTCAGTAGCTGAATGTACTGTCAGTAGGTGGGGCCTGGTTAGAATAATGTCAGTGGGTATGTGAAATGGAAAAAGTATAGCCCTGTCACTTTCTCCTCCATTCCCTCTGTTACCACTTGGCTGTTGGGTTCTTTTCTCAATCTAGAAAGAGTCACAAGGTAAAGTGTTAAAGAGGATTGAAGGAAAATACTTACCTTAACAAAGGGCATAAAGCTGCATTTATCAGAAAAAAATGAAAAACAAAGAAAGAAGAAAGAAAGGAAGAAAGAAAGAAAGAAAGAAAGAAAGAGAAAGAAAGAAAGAAAGAAAGAAAGAAAGAAAGAAAGAAAGAAAGGAAGAAAGGAAGGAAGAGGGAGTATATCCTCAAATGTAAATGAGTTACATGTGTAAATACCGAATAGTTTCTTTGGTGTGAAAAACTATAGTAGTACATAAGATCCTAATGAGATAATTGACAATGTGAAATAAGAAGAAAAGGGCTAAAGTTGTAGGGAAGGTGAGAAGGGTAGGGGAAAGTTAATAAGGGAAAAGAAAAAAATATGAGAAAATGAGAAAATGGAAATACAGTGTTTTCAAATGGGGAGGCTAAGAGGGAGTAAAGGGAGGACAGGGACAAGGGGAAAAACTGAGAACCAATACCTGTCATGTAAAGGTATAAGATCCCAATAAT
>NW_022955334.1:0-204 GCF_012274545.1 Fukomys damarensis | reverse complement strand
AAAAAAAAAAAAAGAAAAGGATTTAAAAATGCAATAAAATTATGAAAACTACAAAAAGAAAGAAAAAGAAATACACATGGATCTCGGTGGATGGAGTGGATCCAGACAGTGTCTGCCACACACGTAATAGAGGGAAGTACAACAGAAAACTGGAATAAGCTTGTCTTAGTCACTTTTTCATCCATTTGGAGGAAATACCTGACA
>NW_022955333.1:0-305 GCF_012274545.1 Fukomys damarensis | reverse complement strand
TTTGTTTGTTTGTTTGTTTGAGATAGGGACTCACTCTGTAGTTCAGGCTGGTTTTTAACTCACTATGTAGTGCAGGCTGGCCTCAAATTCACAGTGATCCCCCTGCCTCAGCCTCCTGAGTGCTGGGACTACAGTTATGCCTCACCACACCTGACCAGCAATTGTTAAGTAGTATATTGGAAATAGGAGGCTTGTCAGCCATGCAATTGTATGAAGAGGATGAGAATTTAAGAAGATTTTTATTTTTTTGGAGACAGGGTCTCACTGTGTAGTGAGACTGACCTGGAACTCACTGTGTAGCCCAG
>NW_022955332.1:0-279 GCF_012274545.1 Fukomys damarensis | reverse complement strand
GAACAACTTTATTTAGAAACCATTCTGTCTGAACATTTACAGAGTTTCTTCTTGCCGTTATTCACTGTACAGCGGAGAATGACGAAGAAGTGCAGAGGACATACGTCGTGTTAGGTGTTGCAAGTCATCGAGAGATGATACAAAATCTGACGGGTTGTATGCAGGTACTATTCCAATATTCCAATGTTTTACAGAAGGGGCTTCGCACCTGCAAAGCTGAGCCTTCACAGGGACTTATTGGAATCCATCTGCTGGGCACGGACAGAAGAATGTGAAGTC
>NW_022955331.1:0-218 GCF_012274545.1 Fukomys damarensis | reverse complement strand
ATTATGTCCCACTATCATAGTATTTCACTCTGCTCCTTTACCTTTATTTAACCAGCGTTGGGGTCTCCCGCTGAGGCTGAGAATGTATCCTAGCAGGACAGCGTCCTGGATGTGGACGCGTATACGAAGATTCATGTATCTCTGCTTTCCCAAAGAGGGAGTTCTCGGCAGTAGCCAGGCCCCCACTGCCGGCCAGAGGTGAAGCAGACAGCGTCCAC
>NW_022955330.1:0-226 GCF_012274545.1 Fukomys damarensis | reverse complement strand
AGTGGCCAGGTTTTTTTTAATTTTTTTTTTTTTTTTGCCATAGAAAAGAAAAAAACTCCTATTTGTTATTTTCTGGGGAATTATCCAGTATATTGGACTATTAGTGACATAATTAGGCAAAGTTAAAAGGATTTAAGAATGGTTGATTTTCTGCTGAACCATAGTTTAAATTATATATAATATGTATTAAAAGTTAGCCTAAGCTACACTTCAGAAATAGTAATTA
>NW_022955329.1:0-351 GCF_012274545.1 Fukomys damarensis | reverse complement strand
TTACATTTATTTATTTATTTGGTATTGGGGATCGAACTCAGGACCTTGTGCTTGTGAGGCAGGTGGCAGAATGACAGCTAAATTCCCAGGCAGGAAAATTACTTTTAAAACCATCAGGCATGAGTAGAGATATTAGACCCACTCAACCAATAGATGCAAGGCATGAAATTGCATTCTTATTCTTTTTCTCTGGGCTAGGTGATAATTGGAATTTTCTGCTTCTGTCATGTTTACTCTTTCTCATGTGCACACTTTCTTTATTATGCATTAGCCAATAGTAATTCACTTTCTATAGTTTTCAAAATAGCTCCCTAGAAAAATCTTGTTTGCTGAATTGTGATAGTTGTGTGT
>NW_022955328.1:0-241 GCF_012274545.1 Fukomys damarensis | reverse complement strand
ATCTTTCTGGCAGACCAGACTGCTGGGAAGTGTGCATGTGAGTATTTAGGGAATCTCTGCTAGAGCGTTCTCAGCTCAAGGGCCCAAAGACAGCCAGCTTGTTCACTGAGCCCAGCTCATATCTAATTTGTTCTCTTTTCTTCTGCCGATAGGGTATAAGTTTGGTACCGCACTGAACCAGAAGAACATACATGGGTATTGCTTCCCTCCACAAGGAGAGTAAATCACTGCCTGACATAGT
>NW_022955327.1:0-619 GCF_012274545.1 Fukomys damarensis | reverse complement strand
TAGACTGTAAACCTAAATATACAACCCAAATTATAAAACCTCTATCAGAAAATAATAGAATATATTTCAGTGACACTGGGTTTGATAGATATTTCTGAGACTAAGCAAAAACAGCTTGAACATAAAAATTGTGAAAATCAGTAAATTGAACTACATCAAACCCAAAGTCATTAAAATATACATATATCAAAACCAGTGTTTTATCTTAGAAAAATGGAAATTAAACAAAGGCTTAGAACACCTGAGAATTTTTAATTCAATCAAAACTGAAAAATAAGACAATCAGTATGTTTTGCATTTTCAGCCAGCTCTTTGGGAGCCATGAAAACCAACAAGGTTGTAACCACAGAGTTATGAAAACTGGTAGCCTTCCAGCCAAGGGGACGAAGGAAAGCATGAGTGTGTCTGAAAACCTCATTTGGAGAGCATTATCACTATTTGACCTGTATCTCAGTTCCTTGGAAAAGATCCATGTGCAAAGCTTTGCTAAAACTCCTGACTCTGATCTCACTTCTCAGGAAAACTTCTACTTATGAAGTGTTTTTCAGAACTAGTAAATGACAACCATTGATCATCACAGCTACATGGGTCTATAATACCAACTGGGACAAATAAAATA
>NW_022955326.1:0-247 GCF_012274545.1 Fukomys damarensis | reverse complement strand
ATCATGAATGGGTGTTGAATTTTGTTGAATGCTTTCTCTGCATCTATTGAGAGCATCATATGGTTTTTGTCCTTGATTCTGTTAATATAGTGTATTGCATTTATTGATTTATGTTTGTTGAACTGTTCTTGCATCCCTGGGATAAATCCAACTTGGTCAGGCTGTAAGATCATCTTGATGATCATCTGTATTCTGTTTGCCAGTATCTTATTGAGGATTTTTGCATGTATGTTCATTAGGGAGATTG
>NW_022955325.1:0-206 GCF_012274545.1 Fukomys damarensis | reverse complement strand
AAGTTAATTCTTTGCATTATATCAGCGCTTCCGTGAGCCTGTGAGACCATCAAAGACTGAAATGAACTAGGACCCATAAAATGTTATTTATGGTTTGAAAAGAAACAAAACTGGCAAATGCCTATCACCCCCTGTGCATGCAGTACTTTAAAAAAGGAAAAGGTCTAAGAAGACAAAACTCAAGCTGATGGGGCAGGTTTCCTTTA
>NW_022955324.1:0-204 GCF_012274545.1 Fukomys damarensis | reverse complement strand
CTGTGGACTTGCTAAAGCTACATTCCATTTCCATGGGATCTGTACATGAGCCACTCAGGACCATTCAAGTGCCTCAGTAGAGAACACATTTTAAGTTCTCTGCTCTTTTGATCTTAGTAACACATCTGCTTGGTAAACTCGTATGTGTCCTTTTATACCCAGCTTAAATGTCATGTTGTTCCTCCCCTTCCACTGACACTTGCT
>NW_022955323.1:0-238 GCF_012274545.1 Fukomys damarensis | reverse complement strand
TCTATGAGTGCATGAGGCTGTGGGAGTACATGTATACTCGAATCATAGCACTTATCTATCCTCCTCCTAAGATATTTCCTTGAACAGCAGATCAATCAATGAGGACTACATTTTTCTTTTAGTATTGTTTACCTAGAACACTTAGGACTACTGTAATAGAAAGAACTCATTTTTCAAAATTATTTTTCTTCTTGTTGAAATTTAAGAATCTGTATAATAGTATAATTGTATTGTGTAA
>NW_022955322.1:0-1235 GCF_012274545.1 Fukomys damarensis | reverse complement strand
ATAATGAACTGTGGAGATGGAAGAGAATTTAAGAATGAGGGAGAAATTGAGAATGAGGGAAGGAAACAGAGGAAAGTAATGAGAAAGTACAAAGGATCAAGATGTGATATTTATATGTATCAATTCAGCCGAATAAATATACTGTGTGTGTGTCACAATCATATGCTAATAAAAATAAATTGCTAAAAATAATAAAGATCGGCCTTTAAAAATAGACAGAACTTTCTGGATTCCCAGATGTTTGTGTTTCTCCAAGCATGTGGACAAGCCTGAATTAGAAATGGTAGAAATTGTTTTCCAAAAGTCTGGCAGCAGTTCCACCCTGTGAGAACAGCTGCTGGCTTTAAAGAGTTAGGATTGCATATATTTAATAGCAAAGCTAAAATTGGTTTATTAAAAATACATTATTGCTTTATTTATTCTGTTCAGTGAAAGGTGCAAACAAATATGTCTTTATTTAGAATTCAAGGATTAAAAGCATATTGAAAAATCTGTCTTGAGTTGTCTTAGACAAATGCACTGTTCAATCATGCACAATGGATTACAAAATTAAAATAGAGATTTTCAGGATACCGTTAAGGCTAAAATCAATTTCCAAAAATGTTTTCTTTACTACTTTCCTGGAGCTAAGGACAGCCTCAGGGACATTTATTTCCAGAAAGCTGAAACAAAGAATATCCTTGGGAGAGCAATTTGTTGAATTTACTGCTGTCCATAAAGTAAGGTTGGATGATCATGAAAAAGGTGAAAATTGACTATACTCGTTGAAAATTCCTTATCAATATGCTTTGGATACTAAATTTTTGTATTTTGAATTTATATTTAATTATTTTAATGCTTACATATACGTAATGAAATTTCTTGGTGATAGAACCCATCTCTATGCACAGATTAATTTGTCTTTCATACGCACCTTATCTAGAGCACTTGAGGCTAACTGTGCATAAAATTGTTACTGCAGCGGCTTTTTATCTGAACTTTCACATGAGATCAAGTACAGAATTTCCCATGTGTAGCATCATATTAGTGCTTGGAAACATTTTTGATGTTAGAACATTTTGGGTTTTGGAAGGTTTTGAGTTTTGGATTTTCAGATTAGGATGTTTAGCCTATATTGCAGACTCGAATACTTTTGACAACCTAAAAATTTATCAAGCCGCATTTGCTTTCACCTTCTGTCATTAATATAGCAACATGGGAGTAAATTAGACAATCTTGGAAAAGCAATAAAACCA
>NW_022955321.1:0-260 GCF_012274545.1 Fukomys damarensis | reverse complement strand
GTGGGTCCTGGCCATCAAGGCCAAAGCATCTGCTAACCCACACATAAGAGAGACAGGTTTAAGGTCTCAGCTTTTGCACATGCTGTGGCCATCACCTAGAGCATCTTCCCCTATTTTCAGTCCTCCAACCCCTTTGATGATTTTAAAATAGAGCACAATACTGACACCACCTCTGCCATGTGGAATTTCCTCCAGCCAATGCTCTTTCTGGGCAGGATTGGCTCCTTTCCCTTAGGCCTAGGAACAGGGCATGATCATTT
>NW_022955320.1:0-220 GCF_012274545.1 Fukomys damarensis | reverse complement strand
CATAACCACATGCCAGATGTCACAAGTGTGTGAGTGGATACTCTGTATTTCACCATTTCGTGTACTATTAAGAGAGATTTAATCAATGTAGCAGCCAGTTTGCATTTGTCAGTCGTTTTCACGTACATCAGAGTTTAGGAAACTATTTCACAGGACATTTGAACAGTTGTAACGCTTCATATCCAGACTTTTTCGCCATCCTTCCAACTGGGTAAATCTG
>NW_022955319.1:0-290 GCF_012274545.1 Fukomys damarensis | reverse complement strand
AGTCATGTCAGACTACTACAAATGCAAGGGCATTAAGTGTAGAGACTTCTAAGAGATGGGAAGTCTGTGCATAGGCCAACGCCACTCTGAAATGATCCCACATCTCTGGATCTTCTCATAGCATATTGATTTAGCAGCTTGTGTGTCATTTGATAGACAGCGTGTTGTTTGAGAAAGGAAGAAAAATCTAGGTAACTACCATTACTCTTATGACTTCTGTCCAGAGATGAGTAAAGTTAACAAAGAAGCTTTTAAAAGAGGGAACACAAAGATGTATAAGAATATTTCAC
>NW_022955318.1:0-210 GCF_012274545.1 Fukomys damarensis | reverse complement strand
GTGTGTGTGTGTGTGTGTGTGTGTGTGTGTGCATGCATGGGCGTGTGTGCACGTGTAACACTTTGTGGGATATATCTTCAAAAGGAAGAGTATGGTTTTAGGTTGCAACATATCCCTTCACCAGGAAACCTGATGTGGTAAAATACTAGCCTATATTCCTCATTTGTTTGACTATTCATGTAAAGTTTTAACAAAATAATTATCTCCTAC
>NW_022955317.1:0-330 GCF_012274545.1 Fukomys damarensis | reverse complement strand
AACCATCACTGAATTAGGGGATATGAAGTTAGAAACACTTAAACATCTGGAAATGAAACTAAGGACATACAGCAAATGAGAAAACATTCAGTGAAGCCTGGCAAATCTTGGTATAAATAGCAATTCTTTGGCATTTGAGCTGTGATCTGCTGTCATGCACTCTGGCCCCAGAGAGGTGCTACAGAATCTCCACAGCAGGGATGTGTGGCAAATAGATAAATAATTCTCTCTGCTTCCAGCACTCAGAGCAGGGCTCCAATTTCACTGCACCAGGACAGGTGGGCTAGCATTCACTAACCCCCCTACATCCTGCCTGTTAAAGAAGCTCCA
>NW_022955316.1:0-378 GCF_012274545.1 Fukomys damarensis | reverse complement strand
AGCAAAAATAAAGTTTTAAAAAACCCACAAAATTGCATAAGTCTAACTAAGGGTAAGAAATTTACAGAGCTATAACATAATATAGAAAAAGTGAGAATAATTTTTTAAAGGGCATAGAATTGTATTAACTATCTCATGATGTGATATGCTTAATTATAAGCTCCTTAGGTTGAGTTCATATGATATGTGAAGTATTATGTCAGTACACTTTGAAAGAATTAAGAATTTATCATATAAAATAGAATAGTTGTTCCCAGAGACTATAGATATGGGAAAAATCAGGGAAAGTGGTGAAAAACGTACAGACTTTCAGCTATAAGATGAATAAATTCTTGAGATTTAATGGATAAAGTGGAAATTATACTTAACAGTACTGAA
>NW_022955315.1:0-506 GCF_012274545.1 Fukomys damarensis | reverse complement strand
ATCTTTAGGAAATGCAGGGGTCTGTTACTTTATTATAGACAGCTAAGTTATATAGATATCAATAGGTAGTCAGACAGGAGTCAGTGCAGAAGATAAGAATAAATCCAAACTGTGTCTGGATGTGCATCTGAAAAAGGCAAGGCCTTGAGATTAAAATCACAATGTCCAAACTTGCATACTTCTCAAAGGGACGAAAGGGATTTTGAGATTATATTGTAATTTGTACCACAGTCCATTAAGTCCGGATAGAGGTCACCAGGTGGGTGACCAGAGCATTTATCCCATGCCAAAAGTGACTTTAGTTCTTCATGTATACCCTTGCTACTCGACCCCTTTCCTATTGCATCAATATTAGATAAGCAGCTATATTTGTAATCTTGTTAGTTGATTATAATTTCACCAATGCTCGTACTCACCTCATGATCTTGTACCCACCTTGTAACTTTGCTCTATAAAACATTTCTGGAGAAATGACTTCTGTGTCAATCCACTTTTGAGTCCTCTCC
>NW_022955314.1:0-627 GCF_012274545.1 Fukomys damarensis | reverse complement strand
TTAGTGCCTCCTATGTCCTGTGTTTTTCTTATCATCACCACTTGGCTTTCATTCTTCACCGATTTTGAAAAAGTCAAAGAAACTTCTGCAGCTCTAGTTTTCTCATCCATAAAATGAGAATTATAATAATGCTTGTTTAACAGTTTTGTTTTACAGCCACTTAAGATAATACTTTGTGAAATACTAAACAACTATTAGTTATTTTTAGCATGTCAGGGTATCCTTGCATACTCTGATCTGCTACCAGGCACAATCACTGAATTATTATCAATAAATTACCGACAACAATTCAATATAGCTCTGAGGCTTCCCCTGAGTAGTTTTCAAATTATAAAACATTGAGAATATAATATGGGAGAAAAACAAAATATGGAAATCATGCCACAAAACCACTGAACTTTAGATATAAAGATGGACCTCATATGAAAGCATATCAATTGTCACTTTCATTCTAGAGTGCTGGTCTGCACTGACGTGTCTAGGATGCAGTGGAGTGAATATAGCATACTACCAAACAAAACCTCCATATACCCTAGACACAATTTCTGCATTTTCAAAGAAGACAGGAATGAAGATCATGATATTATTTAAGACACTGAAAAATCCAACCTTATACATGCCACTGAT
>NW_022955313.1:0-267 GCF_012274545.1 Fukomys damarensis | reverse complement strand
GAAAAAGAAAGAAGAAATCTTAATTAGGGCAGGAAAAGGAACAAAAAGGGAGATGAAGAATAATGTGGGGGAGCAAGAGACTGAGTAGGGAAAAGAAGAAAGAAAAAAGGCCATATTTGAAGAATGGGAAAAATATTTCTTTTAAATAAAAATTAAAAATAAGAAAAAGAAAGAAAAAATTTGAAGAGCCTCTTTCAGGGTTTGTCTCTGCTGTCACAATAGACAATGTGGGCAGCAATGTGCAGAACTAAGTCAATTAGTCTCAGC
>NW_022955312.1:0-201 GCF_012274545.1 Fukomys damarensis | reverse complement strand
CAGAGTCTCACTATAGAGTTCACAATAGCCTTGAATTTACTCTGTAGTCCAGGTGGGCCTCAATTTGTGGCATGTGCCACTGCACCTTGCATAAATTTTTCACTTTCAATTTAAATGTGGGACCAGAGGGAGGGAAGCCCCGCTCTGGGTCACGTTTCCTCACACCTTCAGCCCCGATTTTTCAAACACTGAGTGCCCATT
>NW_022955311.1:0-225 GCF_012274545.1 Fukomys damarensis | reverse complement strand
CTCTGCACAGTGATTAGAGTGACTTTTTTAAAAATACAGGATTTTGGAAGTTAAACAGAGGACGGTTTTTGCAGATGGGAAGGGGACCAAGACATAGAAGGAACGGAAAGGGAGGGGATGGTCTGTAAATGAAAAAAAAGAATTAAGATGTGTCTCATACACGCACCAACTCACCACAATAAACATAATTGTTATGTACTGCAAACACGTACTGATAAAGATAAA
>NW_022955310.1:0-235 GCF_012274545.1 Fukomys damarensis | reverse complement strand
GAGGATCAGCTCCATTTGTGAATCCCAAGAACACAAAAGGAAGTAAATCTCTGCTGGAGAGAATTCATCTCTAAAGGCCCAGGCAGTGGGCAAATGCGTCAGCTCCTGAGGAAATGTGAGCTCGAGCCCAGGTGGAAATTTAAAGACTGAATTTGAGTTCCATTCTGTCCCGCTTGCATTTGTCTTAGAGATAATGTAGTGCCTTTTTAACTGAACAGAAACATCGCCCAAAGGA
>NW_022955309.1:0-1617 GCF_012274545.1 Fukomys damarensis | reverse complement strand
GGGGGGGGGATTGGTAACTACTCTCTCTCCAGACTAATATTCATGTCCAGACAATCTTTCCTCCTAAATGCTGCATGCTCAAACTCCAGAGTTGCAATCAGGCACTTGTACTTCGTTCAGTACAATGTTTTCTAGGCGAAGAGAGATTCCTCCCCCTTCCTACTCCAGCATTTTCCATACCTTTGTTCCTTATCAAATGGTTTCTTAATTCCAAAATTTGTATATTCACCCCAGACTTCTCTACCAATCCCCAGACTCAAATATTTATACACCATACTACCTCCATCTGGTCTGTGTAGTACTTCACTTTTCTAAAATATTATTTTTCTAAAAAGTACTCCACTTTTCTCAACCCTCTTCTCAATTACCCAATACATCATTACTTTCAAGCAATGATAGTACTTCCTACCTCACTGAGAAAATGTAAGCAATCAAAGAGAATTCCTAGGGACACCTACTACCATCTGCCCAATGTCAGTGTCTGTACATATGCCTTCATTTCCTCAGATCCACACTCAAGAGGGGGTACACAGAAGGCGCTGAGCACCACTGAGGCCACCTTACAAAGCTACTTACCACAGAGAAATATCCTGTGACTAGTTTTGCTGACCAAATTTTTGAAAATAACCACTCTGGATGCATGGTTGATTATGGTTGGTAAGGTTAAATAAAGAAAAAATTATACCTTAGGTCAAGGTTCCTGTTTATCTTCAGTCCTCAAAAAGAAAGTTTTATTTGTAACATTGGCGAGCAAGAGAAAAGAGCATACTTCTTTTATTACTTTCATTTACCTGATAAATATCTAATAAATAGGCACCTTTACTTAAAGTTTCTCAGATATAAAATATTTTGAAACCTCACAGATAATGTTAAACCACATCTCTTAGCAATTTGAGTATGTCCCCTAGCAATTTTCTTGAAACTTCAATCTAATACATAAAATGCTGAAAAACATTCTATCTAAATTGCAGGAAGCAACCTAATAATTCAGTGTAGGAAAAAGACGCTCATACTGCATATTCTAGCACTCTTTTTCATTATAAGGATATATCAATAGGTTTTCCAATTAGTTATCTTTATTTATACAAACTTATGCCTGCTTTCTACATTTGATATTTTTATATCACTAGTAATATAAATTGCCCATTTCCTTAAGGAAAAACAGATATATTTCATAGTGCTTTCATTTATCCTCAACTTTAATGTGTTTATAAAATATGTAGCTCTCAGGAATAGAGATATCCATACATATCTAAATTTGACCAATACTAGATTAGCTAAAACTTTATATTAATTTATACTTACTGCAGCATCTCTGAATGTGCTGCAGACTAATCAAAGGCTCACTAAGTTTGTATTCTTAGAAAATTACCCTTTATGAGAGTTGTACAAAAATCCTTCTATTTTTATGAGTTCCTACCTTAATTTCATGTTTTTTAATTTTGACATTTAAGAAGTCCTTTGATAAAACTCTTATAAAAGAGATCCTAATGAGAGATGTTCTAAGAGGTAAAATAAATTCTCATGGCAATGAGCACAGGATTCTTATGAATAATCAAAAGTCATTATCATGACACAAATTAGTCCTTCAGTTTTGTGGTTTCCAGTTCTTCCTAG
>NW_022955308.1:0-207 GCF_012274545.1 Fukomys damarensis | reverse complement strand
TGCCTCAGAGAGCTGGTGTTGTAATGAAATTTTAAAAATACACCATCATGCAGAAAAAAGGACTAATGACACTTGAACACACAGCATTCAAGAGCTGTTACAGCAAAGCTTCCAGGAGAAAATTCATAGTGATAAGAACAGCAACAGGCGTGTAGGTGACTGGTCACATGATCTGATGTCACATTCTGGAACAGGGACCCTGTTATG
>NW_022955307.1:0-213 GCF_012274545.1 Fukomys damarensis | reverse complement strand
CCTCCTGCTTCAGCCTCCCGAGTGCTGGTATTACAGGTATGCACCTCCATGCCTGGCTAGATTATTTTATAAATAATATTACTTTTTGTTGTTATTCCTTGTCACTTTAAAAATTATTGGTAAAAATTTTTAATTCTTTTTTTATAATAATAATTTGAAATTTTCTCCTTTCATTTTTTAATGTACCATGAAGTTTCATTTACTTTAAGGAAG
>NW_022955306.1:0-446 GCF_012274545.1 Fukomys damarensis | reverse complement strand
TAAATTAATCATAACATTATTCAAAATTGTAAGGTATATATATATATATATATATATCTTATTTATACATAGATATGACTACTAAGTATGTTTCAAAAATATAATCTTTCATTTCTCTAAACTTTAATCTTTAATTTGTGTGCACATCCCAGGCTGCTGCAGGTGTGTCTAATATTCTCTTCCACTGAATTTTTTGAGTTTGAGTCTGTGTGTTTGTGTGGGGTGTCTGCAGAAAGCTATTTTATTTACAAAATTCTATTTTATTATTTTTTAATCAGCCTGAAGAGGTGCTTGACCAGGAACTCTAACAGCAACCAGTTGAAATTCTACACTGCAACAACTGAAGGAAGTTAATGGGAAAATTGACCAATTTATTTGGATTCATAGCAATCTAGCAAGTCCTGATACTTCATGGCATTGTCTAAGTGACTTTCTATTAGGTGATC
>NW_022955305.1:0-216 GCF_012274545.1 Fukomys damarensis | reverse complement strand
TAAAGACAACAATGATAAAATAAGTGGTCATTGATTTATTTAGTATGAAGAAAAAATGGGCCACAGGGTTTTCAATCACTTGTGGACTTCAACTGCAGAACCCCAAGACATGACCTCAGTTCCAAGGTAACGTGTCCAAACAGATCTTGGAACTTTTGTGAACAGGCATCACAATCTAGCATCAGCCGTCTCCTGAGCTCACTTGGCTGGAGATAG
>NW_022955304.1:0-272 GCF_012274545.1 Fukomys damarensis | reverse complement strand
CACTTGGCATTTGAACTGCAGGGAGGGGAGAGAAGCTGTAAGCTTGAACAAGTAAAAAGCTTCCCTGAGACTTGAGTAGGGAAACAAAATGTTTCAGTAAACAGGAGATAACAAAGATAAAGGAACAAAAGAATCCGGAAGTTAAGAAAGTTTGAAAAAAAGCCTGAAAATTGGGAAGTGCTACTATTAAGACAGAAACCACCTGATGAAGGGCAATTGATAACAGAACTGATAAAGTAAGACTGCTACTTCCATTTGGAGAAAAAAAGATC
>NW_022955303.1:0-310 GCF_012274545.1 Fukomys damarensis | reverse complement strand
AGCTCTATTTTCTGTGTGCACGGAAATGGATAATGTAGATACTCTAAGTCCCCAGTGTCACACTGTCCATTTTTTTTGTGTCTATTACCATATCTTTCAAAGTATATTCAAGCAGTAACATGATATTAACACATTCTCTTTTATATGTGAGGAATATCCCAATGTGCATATACCAGTGATTATTTTGACCAGCTTTTATGCATGGACAGACTTAGTTGCTAAATTGTGGTTATAACTCAGGATTTTCATAGGAAAGTTAGATTGCATGATTTTGTGTTAAAGTGTAGTTTCAACACTCCTAGTGAATTAC
>NW_022955302.1:0-224 GCF_012274545.1 Fukomys damarensis | reverse complement strand
TCAGCGGGTCCTGAGGGTACTGTCACCCACACCCTGGGTATTCAATCCAACCCTCGCCCCTCACATTCTACAGACCGGACGAGCAGAGGGAGCCTGCTCAAGGCCGGGGTATGGACTGGCTGACCACATTTCAAACTAGGTGGCCCTGGGAGAGCTCCAGCGGGTGTCTGCTCCTTCTCAGGCCCTCTGCGTCCTCTGCTCTGCCCTTGCTCTCCCACAGTGCC
>NW_022955301.1:0-763 GCF_012274545.1 Fukomys damarensis | reverse complement strand
CTAGGCACTCTATTAGGCCTTAAAGGCTTCACTGCTAAAAGTGCCTCACAACAGTGTTTCAATTCCTGCCAGGAAGACACCTACAAACAAAAAGGAATACAGTTGTACTCCACATAAGAGGTGCACTTCACTGGTAAACTCAAAGATTGGCAGCACCGTTCTCTGTGGAGTACTTCATATTCATGAAACAGACGGCTTTCGCTTTAAATGTCTAAGTGGTGAGTGAAGCTGTTTCCCGTTTAAAACTGCACTTTCAACCGCAGAAGCCCTCTGCAAAGTGCATTTGGGTTCTAACGTCAAACTGAACCTATCCCCAAGTATACAGAATTCTGGAGTCTTATGTGCACTCAGAGCTGCAAAGGCACTCTATTAGGCCTGTAGGGTTCTGTGCTAAAAGTGCCTCAATACAGTGTTTCAATCTCTGCCAAGCAGACACTTACAAACAGAAAGGAATACAGTTGAACTTCACATAAGAGGTGGACTTCGCTGGTAAACTCACAGAGTTGCAGCACCTTTCTCTGTGGAGTACTTCATATTCATGAAACTGACCGCTTTCACTTTAAACGGCTAAGCGGAGAGAGAAGCTGTTTCCCAGGGAAAACTGCACCTTAAACCACAGAAGACCTCTGCAAAGTGCGTTTGGGTTCTAACGCCAAACTGAACCTATCCCCAAGTTTACAGAGTTCTGGTAGCTTTTGTACACTCAGAGCTGCTAGGCACTCTCTTAGGCCTGAAGGGTTTCTCTGCTAAAAGTGCCTCACAA
>NW_022955300.1:0-238 GCF_012274545.1 Fukomys damarensis | reverse complement strand
GGAGTAGAAGAGTTGGAGGGAGGCCAGAGGAATGGGGAAAAAGTAAGAACCAAGATATACCAGGCAAAGGTAAAAAATTCACAGTGATAAATGTCATTGTATTGTACACCTAAAATGTATCAATAAATTTAATGAAAAAAGAACCAACAAAACACTAGTCACCAGAGTGCACATTAAGCTTTCAGAACTTATTCACCTTATAAGTAAAATTTGTTACTCTTTGACCTCCCCACTGCCT
>NW_022955299.1:0-231 GCF_012274545.1 Fukomys damarensis | reverse complement strand
CCCCGTCCACAGCACCGAGCTGTGGCTATTTCATGGGCGGGGACAGCCCATTAAGCGGCCCTCGACCCTGCTCGGCTCAGTACGTTCAGGGCCAAGAAACCAGGCAGACCCCAAAGGCCCCTTGTTCATTCACACACAATTTGCCCTGTTACTCCCAGCGATTCAAACAGACAATCATGCACGGATGTGGTTACATTATAGTCCAGACCAGGACGTTTGACCTGGGGCTCT
>NW_022955298.1:0-407 GCF_012274545.1 Fukomys damarensis | reverse complement strand
AAACAGAACGCTTACTGCCATTAATAAGCCTCCACTCTTCCGTTAGCTCAGTCCCTGCCAACCATCCCACTCTGTGCCTCTGAATTTGCCTATTCCAGGTACTTTCATGTGGGCTGGTACATTGGTGGTTCTTTTGTATTTGGCTTATTTGGCACAATGTCTTTAAAGTTTCTCCATGTCACAGCATGTCTCAGAATTTCAGCCCTTTTTAAAGCTGCATAATATTCCACCACACACACAGACTACGCTTTTATAATATATATTCATTTCTTGATGCTGTGTTGCTCTTACCTTTTGTTTATTGTGAATAATAATGCTGTGAACGATGGTATAAAGAATGTTTGAGTCCTTGTTTTTAATTATTTTGTTCATATAATGAAAAGTAGAATTGCTGGCATGGCATCTTA
>NW_022955297.1:0-819 GCF_012274545.1 Fukomys damarensis | reverse complement strand
ATTTTTTATTTACTTTCAGTAAGTCAGACTGATGCCCTCAAATGTGGATTAATATAGGTGTTTTCTTTTGACATATATCCTTGCTTTAAAAAATTTTTAAAGTTATTAGTACAGATTTACAGCACATAATGATTTCATTCATTGTAGGGAGTTTTTATATACACATAATCCATCTCAATTCTTTTTATTGTACTTCTCCTTCCTTCCCCATCCCCATTTCTTGGTCTCCTTCTCATTGTCAAAGGATCTGTCTCCCTGTTTCCTATTATCTATCTTTTATTGCTCCATAAATTATTTATACTTTGGGTTTCTCATATAAGAAAACTTTGTGATATTTATGCTTGTGAGTCTGATTTATTTCCCTTGGCATTATGGTCTCAAGGTGAATTCATTTCCCTACCTATGACTTGCAAATATGTTTCTTGCCTTCATTGTGGCCTTCCTGCAGTTCTAACAATAGTTCCTCTCTAGTGATGGGTAAAGAGGAAAAGAAGGCAAAGTAGAAAATAGCAAAATGTAAAAGGACTACTTTACTAAAACTCTGTGAATCAAAAGGTAAAAGTAAGACCTATTAGAAGCCCATGTGAAAATGTACATTATGATGGGAGTCAGAGAGGTAGTCTCCTCCTGCGCATTCCATTAGACAACACCAGGAGGGTCCTGACTTCTCATCAGTTCAGCATGTGACAGTCACTCCCTTGGCCTCTCAGAAATTAAGAAGAGCATTTCTTAGGGAGGTAGGGGCTTCATTAACAGGAGGAGGCAAGAGGTTATAAAACTATATATAAATTTGAAGCATTTGAGCTAAAAGGACCTATA
>NW_022955296.1:0-209 GCF_012274545.1 Fukomys damarensis | reverse complement strand
TATGTTGAAAAGTCTGCTGTGATTCTGATGGGCTTTCCTTTGCATGTGATTTGTTTCTGTTCCATTACTGCTTGTAGTATTTTGTTCTTTTGTTGGGTTTCTGGGATCTTGATTGTTATATGTCATGGTGTAGATTTTTTGTTTGATTGTGGCTAGGTGGGGTTCTATATGCCTCACTTATATCAAATTCTTCCCCTCTGTTTGGGAAG
>NW_022955295.1:0-202 GCF_012274545.1 Fukomys damarensis | reverse complement strand
TTCTACAGACTCATGGGAAGGAGGCATTTTTCTCATTCTTGAGTGGATGATCTGCACCCAGACCAGAGATTTTGCTTCTGATGGACGTTACAAGCTCTGTATTTGTAACTGTCTTACTTTCTGTAATTGTTATTTTGAAAACAACATTACTTGCCTGCTCCTAATTAAAATTTTTTAAATGTTTGCCTTAGGACCTTTGCAT
>NW_022955294.1:0-252 GCF_012274545.1 Fukomys damarensis | reverse complement strand
ACATTACTGTGTCTGTGTCATGTGTGTGTGAGTCATTGTGGCCAAAGACACCCAGCCAGGGAGCGGCAACCAGAGTCTTTTGACCCGAGGCCAAGCTGCTATCCAGAGTTGGCCTTGGCTGGCTGGCTGGCTGGCTGGAGGACCCCTTCCTCACTGTCAAAGTGATGTCACGCTGAACCCCTGCCAGGCACGCTGAAGGGGCAGGGTGGGGTGCAGAAGGCAGGCCTAGATATTTGGAGGAAACAGTCCTGG
>NW_022955293.1:0-217 GCF_012274545.1 Fukomys damarensis | reverse complement strand
ATTCTGGTAAGGTACATATATAACAAAATTTATGTATATTTCTTGGATTTATTTATATTTTTGTGCAAGCCGTCTGTAACACCTTCCTCTGCAAAATCAAACTTTTTATTTAAACAATAATTTTGTTTTATTTTTTCCTCCTCCCAGCTCCAGACAGTCAACTTTCTACTTTTTTCCCCGCCTGTGGATTTGACTAAACAACATCTTCTAGTCTCCA
>NW_022955292.1:0-288 GCF_012274545.1 Fukomys damarensis | reverse complement strand
TTCAGACCTAAGAGAGTGCCCAGCAGCTGTGAGTGCACACAAACCTCCAGAACTCTGTATACTGAGGGATAGGTTCAGTTTGACATTAGAAAACAAACTCACTTTGCATGGGCTTTTGCGGTTTAAAGTGCAGTTTTCCTCGGGAAACAGCTTCTCTTGCCGCTTAACCGTTTAAAGTGAAAGTGGTGAGTTTCATGAATGTGAAGTACTCCACAGAGAAAGGTTTTTCAACTCTGTGAGTTTACCAGTGATGTCCACCTCTTATGGGGAGGACAACTGTATTCCTTT
>NW_022955291.1:0-948 GCF_012274545.1 Fukomys damarensis | reverse complement strand
GCTGTCTCCACAGTTCCGACAATCCACCCCTCCCAGGCAACCGTGACCGCAGTTCCGGACTGCAAACTCATCAGCATTATGACAGCTGAGCTTCGTCATGGCCCTAACACTCACTGTGCACTCTGACACTCTGCCAGCGTCTGTGGACACTGAATTGATATCTGGGCCTTTTATCTTTGCCTCACTCACTCTGATCCTACTCCAGCCAATACATATCCTCAATATGTATTTCCTCGCTCAAAATTCCAGTCCTACCCATCTCATGTGGACATTGAGGGAACGCGACACATTGAACAGAACAATGGCCTTGGCTCAATGGGTGGAATAAACAGCAGTAGTATAGAGTGCCTGGCTGGCCCTGCCAAATGTCCCTGAATGAGATATACTCGTAAGTGAAATAAATAAATGACACATGTGTAAATACCGAATAGTTTGTCTGGTGTGAATAAACGATACTAGTACATAAAATCTTAATGAGAAAATTGAGAATGTGAAATAGGAAGAGAAGGTCTTCAGGTTGAGGCCGAGTGGGAACTGTAGGGGAGAGAACACGTGGGGAAGGAAAGAAAACAGGAGAAAATGAGAAAATGGAAATACAATGTTTGGAAATGGCGAGGGGAGTAGGGACTGAAGGGAGGGCAGGGAAAAGGGGAAAAATGAGGAACAAGACCTGACATGTAAAGGTACAAGATCCCAACAATGAATGTGACTGTACTGTATCCCCTACAATGGACCAATATAGCCAGTGAGGAAAAAAAATATCCCTGAACTCCAGCATTCAGATGTGTGGCTCTTTCACTCGGGGCACATGACCATTCATGTGGGGTCCTACAATCAATTTTCGAAGAAGCAGGGCCACCTGAGGAAGACAAGGCGACCTGTGAATGAACCCTCGCCTGGGATATACTGTATTGCTCAGGTTGTTCAAAGGATCTGCAGAAGGGCCTT
>NW_022955290.1:0-304 GCF_012274545.1 Fukomys damarensis | reverse complement strand
ATTTTCATGCTGTGTGTACAAGACTTACCTAACCTGATCATGTGCAACTTTGTTGGTAACAAACAATGTTAAAAACAATGACTTCTTTTTTCTTTTTTTTTGGTACTAGGGATCAAACTTGGGACCTTGCACTTATGAGGCAGGTGACAACACTGTGGAGCTAAATCCCTTACCTTAAACAATAGCTGTTCAAAAAGATTATATGTGGAATTTTATTTATTAATAAAATTAATTCATTAATTATTAATTATATTAATCTCTATTTCTTAATAGAGATAACTAAAAGAGTGGGCAATCAATAAGT
>NW_022955289.1:0-341 GCF_012274545.1 Fukomys damarensis | reverse complement strand
CTGATTTCATTCCCTTCCTCTCCTTCCATCTCTTGGGTCCCTTTCCCATTGGCAAAAGATCTTCCTCTGTTTCCTCTTATCTGTCTCTCATTTTCTCTTTATTTATAATTTGGGCTTCTCATTTAAGAGAAACCATATCAAATTGAAGCCGTGTGTCTGATTTATGTCGCTTAGCACTGTGGTCTCTAGGTGCATCCATTTTCCTACGGATGACTCAAATTTCTCTTCATAGCACACAGCACTCCGCTGTGTGTAACCGGCTCACCTTTATCCATTCATCTGTTGATGGGCACAGAGGCTGCTTCCAAGATTTAGCTGTGATGAACTGTGCGAAGAGCAAC
>NW_022955288.1:0-559 GCF_012274545.1 Fukomys damarensis | reverse complement strand
TGTGTGTGTGTGTGTGTGTGTCTGTGTGTGCAAAGGCACACTTCTTTTTCTGTCATTGAATGACAGACCATCCTCTTTCTGCGTATTTTTTTCTAAAGTAGAATAGATTGAAATTTTTTTTGCAGATCTTTCCACTTATGTAAGGAAAAAAAAAAACCAATACATCTTCAAAACTGTTGCCATGGAGTCACCTCCTTCATCCCAGCCACTCTTGAGTATTACAGGGATCTGAAATGTGAATATCCTCTGTCCTTCTCTACCCCACTCCTGGTTCCAAGAAGGAACATGCCGGACAGTGCTTTCTTCCTTGTATTCATGACTTGCCTGCTCCTTCCAACCTAAAATTCACATCTTGCTTGCTGTCTCGCTGCCCTCCGGAGACCCGGTGTTGTGGGTCACCTGTATCACGTCTGTAAAGGGCCTGTGTGCTGCTTCTGTTCCCTCTGTGTGGAATCCATAGCTGTGCATGTAAACGTGACCGATTCCTAGTCTTTCTGGGGTTTCTTGGGAAAGAGCAGAAGCCCATGGGATTGGAGCTGGTTCACTGAACAGCTAGGTT
>NW_022955287.1:0-228 GCF_012274545.1 Fukomys damarensis | reverse complement strand
TGTTCAAACACCCTGGTTGTTCCATTATGATTATGGCTCTATTTATTTACAGTCCAAAGCGATGGCATCAGTTGCTCTTTCAGAAATGACTCTTAGGTTATATTCAGTACCTTGGTTCCTTCTTCCGCCTCCAGCACCACTGTAACTTGTATAGAAATAACACCAGAGTCCAAGCATCACACCCTGCTGCACCCAGACACAAAAGTGAGAGTCCTAGCCAACCTTCCA
>NW_022955286.1:2163-5587 GCF_012274545.1 Fukomys damarensis | reverse complement strand
AGAACTCTGTATACTTGGGAATAGGTTCAGTTTGACGTTAGATCACAAATGCACTTTGCAGAAGGCTTCTGGGTTTAAAAGTGCAATTTTCCCTAGGAAACAGCTTCTCTCGCCGCTTAGCCGTGTAAAGTGAAAGCGGTCAGTTTCATGAATGTGAAGTATTCCACAGAGAAATGTGGTTCTACTCTGTGAGTTTACCAGTGAAGTCCACCTCTATGTGGACCACAACTGTATTCCTTTTTGTTTGTAGGTCTCTGCCTGGCAGAGATTGAAACACAGTTTTGAGGCACTTTTAGCAGAGAAGCCCTTCAGGCCAGGAGAGTGCCTAGCATCTCTGAGTGCACACAAGCCTCCAGAACTCTGTATACTTGGGAATAGGTTCAGTTTGACTTTAGAACACAAACGCACTTTGGAGAGGGCTTCTGCGGTTTAAAGTGCAGTATTCCCCGGGAAAGAGCTTCTCTTGCCGCTTAGCCATTTAAAGCGAAAGTGGTCACTTTCATGAATGTGAAGCACTCCACAGAGAAAGGTGCTGCACCTGTGTGAGTTTACCAGTGAAGTCCACATCTTATGCGAAGTACAACTGTATTCCTTTTTGTTTGTAGGTCTCTGCCTGGCAGAGATTAAAACACTGTTGTGAGGCACTTTTAGCAGAGAAGCCCTTCAGGCCTAACAGAGTGCCTAGCAGCTCTGAGTGCAAACAAGCCTTCAGAACTCTGTATACTTGGGGATAGGTTCAGTTTGACGTTAGAACACAAACTCACTTTGCAGAGGGCTTCTGCCATTTAAAGTGCAGTTTTCCATGGGAAACAGATTCTCTTGCCACTTAGCCCTTTAAAGCGAAAGCCGTCAGTTTCATGAATGTGAAGTACTCCACAGAGAGAGGTGCTGCAACTCTGTGAGTTTACCAGTGAAGTCCACTTCTCATGTGGAGTACAACTGTAGTCCTTTTTGTTTGTAGGTCTCTGCCTGGCAGAGATTAAAACACTGTTGTGAGGCACTTTTAGCAGAGAAGCCCTTCAGGCCTAACAGAGTGCCTAGCAGCTCTGAGTGCAAACAAGCCTTCAGAACTCTGTATACTTGGGGATAGGTTCAGTTTGACGTTAGAACACAAACTCACTTTGCAGAGGGCTTCTGCCATTTAAAGTGCAGTTTTCCATGGGAAACAGATTCTCTTGCCACTTAGCCCTTTAAAGCGAAAGCCGTCAGTTTCATGAATGTGAAGTACTCCACAGAGAGAGGTGCTGCAACTCTGTGAGTTTACCAGTGAAGTCCACTTCTCATGTGGAGTACAACTGTAGTCCTTTTTGTTTGTAGGTCTCTGCCTGGCAGAGATTAAAACACTGTTGTGAGGCACTTTTAGCAGAGAAGCCCTTCAGGCCTAACAGAGTGCCTAGCAGCTCTGAGTGCAAACAAGCCTTCAGAACTCTGTATACTTGGGGATAGGTTCAGTTTGACGTTAGAACACAAACTCACTTTGCAGAGGGCTTCTGCCATTTAAAGTGCAGTTTTCCATGGGAAACAGATTCTCTTGCCACTTAGCCCTTTAAAGCGAAAGCCGTCAGTTTCATGAATGTGAAGTACTCCACAGAGAGAGGTGCTGCAACTCTGTGAGTTTACCAGTGAAGTCCACCTCTTATGTGGACCACTACTGTATTCCTTTTTGTTTGTAGGTCTCTGCCTGGCAGAGATTGAAGCACAGTTTTGAGGCACTTTTAGCAGAGAAGCCGTTCAGGCCTAAGAGAGTGCCTAGCATCTCTGAGTGCACACAAGCCTCCAGAACTATGTATACTTGGGAATAGGTTCAGTTTGACGTTAGATCACAAATGCACTTTGCAGCAGGCTTCTGGGTTTAAAAGTGCAATTTTCCTGTGAAACAGCTTCTCTCGCCGAATAGCCGTTTAAAGTGAAAGCGGTCAGTTTCATGAATGTGAAGTACTCCACAGAGAAAGGTGCTGCAACTCTGTGAGTTTACCAGTGAATTCACCTCTTATGTGGAGCAGAACTGTATTCCGTTTGGTTTGTAGGTCTCTGCCTGGCACAGATTGAAACACTGTTGTGATGCACATTTACCAGAGACACCTTTCAGGGCTAAGAGAGTGCCCAGCAGCTCTGAGTGCACACAAGCCTCCAGCACTCTGTATACTTGAGGATAGGTTCAGTTTGACCTTAGAACACAAACTCACTTTGCAGAGGGCTTCTGAGGTTTAAAGTGCAGTTTTCCCGGGAAACAGCTTCTCTCGCCTCTTAGCCGTTTAAAGCGAATGCGGTCAGTTTCATGCATGTGAAGTACTCCACAGAGGAAGGTGCTGCACCTGTTTGAGTTTACCAGTGAAGTCCACATCTTATGCGAAGTACAACTGTTTTCCTTTTTGTTTACAGGTCTCGGCCTGGCAGAGATTGAAACACTTTTGTGAGGCACTTTTAGCAGAGAAGCCCTTCAGGCCTAAGAGAGTGTCTAGCAGCTATGAGTGAACACAAGCCTCCAGAACTCTGTATATTTGGGAATAGGTTCAGTTTGACGTTAGAACACAAACTCACTTTGCAGAGGGCTTCTGAGCTTTAAAGTGCAGTATTCCCCGAGAAACAGCTTCTCTCGCTGCTTAGCCATTTAAAGGGAAAGCAGTCAGTTTCATGAATGTGAAGTACTCCACAGAGCAAGGTGCTGCAACTCTGTTAGTTTACCAGTGAAGTCAACATCTTATGTGGAGTACAACTGTATTCCTTTTTGTTTGTAGGTCTCTGCATGGCACAGATTGAGACACTGTTGTGAGGCACTTTTAGCAGAGAACCCATTCAGGCGTAAGAGAGTGTCTAGCAGCTGTGAGTGCACACAAGCCTCCAGAACACTGTATACTTGGGGATAGGTTCAGTTTGACGTTAGAACACAAACGCACTTTGCAGCGGGCTTCTGCGGTTTAAAGTGCAGTATTCCCCGGGAAACAGCTTCTCTCGCCTCTTAGCCGTTTAAAGCGAAAGCGGTCTGTTTCATGCATGTGAAGTACTCCACAGAGGAAGGTGCTGCAACTCGCTGAGTTTCCCAGTGAAGTCCACCTCTTATATGGAGTACAAATGTATTCCTTTTTGTGTGTAGGTCTCTGCCTGGCAGAGATTGAAACACTGTTGTGAGGCACTTTTAGCACAGAAGCCTTTCAGTCCTAAGAGACTGCGTAGCAGCTCTGAGTGCACACAAGCCTCCAGAACTCTGTATAATTGGGGATAGTTTCTGTTTGACGTTAGAACACAAACGCACTTTGCAGCGGGCTTCTGCGTTTTAAAGTGCAGTATTCCCCGGGAAACAGCTTCTCTCACCGCTTAGCCGTTTAAAGTGAAAGCTGTCTGTTTCATGAATGTGAAGTACTCCACGGAGAAAGGTGCTGCTACTCTTTGAGATTCCCAGTGAAGTCCACCTCTTATGTGGAGT
>NW_022955286.1:1063-1715 GCF_012274545.1 Fukomys damarensis | reverse complement strand
TCCTAAGAGAGTGCCTAGCATCTCTGAGTGAACACAAGCCTCCAGAACTCTGTATACTTGGGGATAGTTTCAGTTTGACCTTAGAACACAAACGTACATTGCAGATGGCTTCTGTGGTTTAAAGTGCAGTTTTCCACGGGAAAAAGCTTCTCTTGCCGCTTAGCCGTTCAAAGCGAAAGCTGTCAGTTTCATGAATGTGATGTACTCCACAGAGAATTGTGGTTCAATTCTGTGAGTTTACCAGTGAAGTCCACCTCTTATGTGGACCACAACTGTATTCCTTTTTGTTTGTAGGTCTCTGCCTGGCAGAGATTGAAACACAGTTTTGAGGCACTTTTAGCAGAGAAGCCGTTCAGGCCTAAGACATTGCCTAGCATCTCTGAGTGCACGCAAGCCTCCCGAACTCTGTATACTTCGGAATGGGTTCAGTTTGACGTTAGATCACAAATGCACTTTGCAGAGGGCTTCTGCGGTTTAAAGTGCAGTTTTCCCCGGGAAAGAGCTTCTCTCGTCACTTAGCCGTTTAAAGCGAAAGCAGTCAGTTTCATGAATGTGATGTACTCCACCGAGGAAGGTGCTGCAACACTGTGAGTTTAGCAGTGAAGTCAACATCTTATATGGAGTACAACTCTATTCCTTTTTGTTTGTAGGT
>NW_022955286.1:0-815 GCF_012274545.1 Fukomys damarensis | reverse complement strand
TCCACAGAGAAAGGTGCTGCAACTCTTTGAGTTTACCAGTGATGTCCACCTCTTATGGGGAGGACAACTCTATTCCTTTTTGTTTGTAAGTCTCTGCTTGGCAGATATTGAAACACTGTTGTGAGGCACTTTTAGCAGAGAACCCCTTCAGGCCTAAGAGAGTGCCTAGCAGCTCTGAGTGCACACAAGCCTCCAGAACTCTGTATACTTGGGGATAGGTTTTTGTTCAGTTTAACGTTAGAATGCAAACACACTTTGCAGAGGGCTTCTGCCGTTTAAAGTGCAGTTTTCCAAGGGAAACAGCTTCTCTCGCCGCTTAGCCGTTTAAAGCGAAAGCCGTCACTTTCATGAATATGAAGCAGTGCACAGAGAAAGGTGCTGCACCTGTGTGAGTTTACCAGTGAAGTCCACATCTTATTTGAAGTACAACTGTATTCCTTTTTCTTTGTAGGTCTCTGCCTGGCACAGAGTGAAACACTGTACTGAGTCACTTTTAGCAGAGAAGACCTTCAGGCCTAAGAGAGTGTCTAGCCGCTCTGAGTGCACACAAGCCTCCAGAACTCTGTATACTTGGGCATAGGTTCAGTTTGACATTAGAACACAAACGCACTTTGCAGAGGGATTCTGCGATTTCAAGTGCAGTTTTCCCCGGGAAACAGCTTCTCTCGCGCTTAGCCGTTTAAATCGAAAGCGGTCAATTACATGAATGTGAAATACTACAGAGAGAAATGTGCTTCATCTCTGTGAGTTTTCCAGTGAAGTCCACCTCTTATGTGGACCACAACTGTATTCCTTTTTGTTTGTAGGTCTCTGCC
>NW_022955285.1:0-241 GCF_012274545.1 Fukomys damarensis | reverse complement strand
TTGGATGACAATAAAATGTATTCCAGGAAAGGTACAGGCCGATCTTGGATGCACAGGACATGAAGAAACCCAGGACATTGTAGGGTGCCTTTTGGCTCCTTTTTTTCTTTGAGTTTTTGAGACAGAGTCTCACTGTGTAGTTGAGCCTGACCTGGAACTCACTACGTAGCCCAGGCTTGTCTCAAATTCACAGCGATCCTCCTGCCTCAGCTGGGATTACAGGCATGCGCCACCAGGCCTG
>NW_022955284.1:0-257 GCF_012274545.1 Fukomys damarensis | reverse complement strand
CAATTATCATTATAATTCTTAAAATTCTGAAATTCTTCCTCATAACTAAAAAAGTCTTTGAAGGTTTTTGGTTGGGTGGTGTGGTTACTATTATTGTTGCCTTTATCATCTTATTTACCTCGACTTTCCCATCTCTCAAGCCTAGCACAGAATTCATTGCCTAAATATTCTTATAACCTCTAGTTTGCTTTAAAAAGAATTTCAGTAACATGGCAAAATACAATGACCTCATCATCCTAGTGTTGCAGCCATAAAAA
>NW_022955283.1:0-203 GCF_012274545.1 Fukomys damarensis | reverse complement strand
AAAAAAAAAAAAAAAAAAAAAAAAAAAAAAAAAAAGAACTGAAAAAATCAGACCTCCCAAATTTAAAGACTCAACCCAAATACGGGCATCTGAAATGAAATACACTTCTCAGATAAAGAATTAGAAATGGCAAATAAATTAATGAAAAAATGTTCCATATCACTGGTCATTCGAGAGATGCAAATTAAAACAACTCTGAGAGC
>NW_022955282.1:0-616 GCF_012274545.1 Fukomys damarensis | reverse complement strand
AGGAAACCTTCACACAGCTTCTCCGGCACTGTGGAGAATCCCGGAAGTGGGAGTGTTGGAACAGATCTCCTCTGAAGAACCTCATGAGCCTTCTGCAAGAAGGACTCTTTTGACACAAAGGCATTAAATATATGGGAGTGATGGCGCACAAGCATGTGGGAGGGGTTCTACATGCCTGACCTCTGTCGGCTTGAGATGATACTTGGGGATGCTGCAATAAACTGGATTTCCTAACAGCAGAATGAGGCTAGGCAAGGCTGGGTACAGATGCCTGTAAGTGACAAGGTGAAATTATCATAAAAAGCCAAGCTATTTTGGAGTGGTAATTGGAGTGCACTGACCTTCAGGGATCTAGAATAAGAGCTTATTGATCACATGGTTGCTAAAAATGAAATAAGTGCTTCTGTCTGTATGATTTATATCAACCTTAGCCTACTAATCTCAGGTTATATTATGTAAATGGTATGCACGCAGGGAACAAGTCTGGATCTGAAGGTAGACAGACCCAGTTGCTGAGTGGGGTTCAGAGGCTCTTGCCCACTTTCTGGAACTCCTTTATTGCATGGAACTAGATATCTAACATTGAAGAAGAGCCCAAGTGAAGTTTTTTTTTTTT
>NW_022955281.1:0-1527 GCF_012274545.1 Fukomys damarensis | reverse complement strand
CCTTTCTGGTCTGATCTTTCACTGGTGAGGAGGTAAACTTAGCTCTTGAGATACCCCATTCTTACCTTTCCAGGCGAAGAGTAATGACTCAGGAGAAAATTTTCTCAATAGCTTACCCCGAGAATGAGAATAAAAGACTTCCTTTCCTGGTCTCATTTCTGATCTTTCCCTGCCATTTACAGAGATATGCAAAATTATAAAAAGAATGAATCTCTAAAACTGCTCCAACCTTTTCCAACTAAGGATTTTAAAGTTGAGCCCATACAAATGAGCACTTTGTTAATGCCTAAGGCAAAGAAGTCATCTTATATAAGGAACACATTTAAGTTTAAGAGAGAATCTCAATCTCTCTCTTCCCTCTGAAGTCTGGTTCTCATCACTTATGAGTGGAAGGGAGGAAAATACTTTCCCTAATAAGTAGTAGACTTTGAAACTTTTTAAATTTACTTAGAAATTTTGACTGTAAAATTGTAAATGGCTATATGTAATATATTTGGGGTTTTAGACACCTTAGGCTTTATCTCTCCCTTATAGAACTCTAATTGACTATTCTGCCAGGTAGTTAAATGCCTTTAGGATAGCTACCACTCTCAAAGCAGAGGACAAGTTTCTCCAAGTACCCTGGTGAGGGTACTCATTCCCATTGAAGTGAATAGCTTCAAAGGATGGACAACTGTATTCCTTTTTAGAGGCAGATCTCTATTGTGTGGAACTAGTGAAAACTGAGGTGACAACTAAGAAGTCATAGCCAGGGTTACTCTCTGGCAGACACCCAAAGTCCCTCAGTAGAAGTTAAGTCTTGACCAGCCTGATTGGGTAATCAGCAGATTAATCTCCTTTTATTATCGCTACCTACACTCCGGAGTGAAGAGAGAGGTAACTCTCACAGTGATCTTCTGATATTCTTTGTCATAGAGAAGACACTATTAGAGCCCTTTCATTAAGTCTCTATTAAGAGATCAACTACAGATTAGGACTTTTCTCTCTGTCAGTAAGTTAGAAAAGTCCCTACATTTTTTTTTCCATTCCAACTCACTAGTAATGAACTTTAGAACTCATTGTTAGACCAGACCTCCCTCAGGGAGACTAAAATAAGGCAGCTTGCAACAACCATTTTTCACAGAGAATAACTATCAGAGGAGCTTTACATATGTGAACTAAAAAGGGTGGATTTTAGTAAGCCTTTCTCCATGTGCACTTAGGAAAGTAATAAATATGCTTTTATTTAAATGTGAATTGTGGCTGCTAGGCTATGAGTGTAAGCCTGGAGACACAGAAGTTTTAGATTAAACCTCAAATAAAGTCTAGCATTGTCTTAGTGCTGAGGCAGATTGCCCAGGAGATTAGGCAAATAGCACAGGTGTTTTGGGAACTTTAGTGAAGGGCCCAGGGTGGGACCTCCTGAGCCACTACCTTGATTCTGCCTATCTCTGTAGGTGATGATCTCTTTTTCAGGCTAAGAAATGCTTTAATTTACCTACTGATCTATTTTCCTTATTTTTTCAAAGAATTAGAAAAGCAATGGTT
>NW_022955280.1:0-300 GCF_012274545.1 Fukomys damarensis | reverse complement strand
CACCCTATTCCCCAGATCTGGCACTGTATGACTCCTGGCTCTTCCCCAGTCAAAACGGCCACCCGGGGGCAACATTTTGCATCCGTTGAGGACACCGAGGCAGCCATGAGAGGGTACCTGGAGACACCCCTGAAAGAGGGCTGCCGGAGCCGCTGCGGAGAGCAGCCGGGAGGGTGAGTCCGCATGTGCGAAGTGAGGGGGATTAACGGCAGCGTGTCTTCTACTTAAAAACTCACCGCATTGTTTGATCACACTGTATATTGGCTTAAAGGACATGGGCAGGTCTTTGTCTGGGTGGCG
>NW_022955279.1:0-212 GCF_012274545.1 Fukomys damarensis | reverse complement strand
AAAATGAAACTATTCACTATATAACCCTTTGTGTGTAGTTTACCTCAGTCAGCATTATAGTCTCAGGATGCATTCATTTTCCCACAAATGAATCAAATTTATTTCTTTTTTCAGACTCTATGGTTTAGCACCACAGAGAAGGAAGGAAACCAGATGTGGGTGTGCATGCCTGAATTCCAGCACTAGGGAGGCTGAAGCAGAAGGATTGTCAT
>NW_022955278.1:0-222 GCF_012274545.1 Fukomys damarensis | reverse complement strand
ACATTTGCGAGATAGCAAAGTGGGAACTAAAAGAAGCACAGAGACTTGAGAAACCGAGCCTTGGCTGCAATAAGCCGCTCTGGGCAACGAGGACAAAGGACTCCCTGGACGCCCAGTGTTTATTCCTTACAGGTGTGGGCCGTGGACACCTGCTGACGACAAGGGCCAAGCAGGCGGGGCTTAGATGAGGGCAGGATGGTGAGTTCAGAGGGCGGGAATTCG
>NW_022955277.1:0-347 GCF_012274545.1 Fukomys damarensis | reverse complement strand
TCAAATGGGAAAATTGCCTTTTAAAAATTGAGTTAACAGAGTCAACTGGTAATATATTCCTAAGTATATTCTTTTATGATTGGTTAAGCCTTTTTTGCCCATTTTCTGTCATGTGGGGCCATGAGAAAGGCTAGAAGCTGGAAAAACAGATGTGGTAGGTGTGCTAATTTCAATCAGATTTATTCAATTTACTAGGAGGCTTTGATTGAGCTCTGCCCAGTCTATATCAGCTCTTTTATGGTCCTCATCTTATGATAGTTGATGTATTTGTCATTACCTGTTCACTGTCAGTTGTAACTGAGAGATTGTGCTCCTCTTGAAAACAAGGCTTTGATTTGCTTGTTCCT
>NW_022955276.1:0-290 GCF_012274545.1 Fukomys damarensis | reverse complement strand
GAAGATAATACTAAAGATTCAACAAAATATTATTAGAAGTAACAAAGTCAATACAAAATCAATGTGCAATAATCAGTTGCACTTTTTTACACAGATAATGATATATATATTTAAAAAATCCCAGAAAACCATCTCATTTATGGTAGTAACAAAAACAAAAAATCTCAAGGAGAAACTTAACCAAAGAGAGATCTATACACTAAAACTTATAAGATAGTGTTGAAAAAAAGTTGAAGGTGACAGAAACACATTCATTTGCCCCATAACAGTGTGCCAGTCAGTGCTGACTA
>NW_022955275.1:0-343 GCF_012274545.1 Fukomys damarensis | reverse complement strand
AAAAAAAAAAAAAAAAAAAAAAAAAACCAACCCAAAAACAAACAAACAAGAATTCTGGAAGGAACATGACAGCATCCTCTCCTGTGTAGGGTTAACTGAGAAATCCTGGGCCAGTCTCTCTAAGGACACTGAGATCTGCCTGTGTACAGGAGAGAGATCTGAAGATTGTGTAGAGAGGATCCTGAGCCTTCAGCTGACCAACCTGAGTTACAACCAGGCCTTGAGAATGAATTGAGTTCGTAAGTCAAGGGTCCACTGTCTTACGCTTTTTTTAAACCCAAGACCTTGTGCACACTAGGCCAGTGCTCCACCGCTGAGCCACAGCCCAGCCCCACAAGTCGGG
>NW_022955274.1:0-500 GCF_012274545.1 Fukomys damarensis | reverse complement strand
TTTGAAGTTAGAACACAAACGCACTTTGTAGAGGGCTTCTGCAGTTCAAAGTGCTGTTTTCCCAGGGAAACAGCTTCTCTCACTGCTTAGCCGTTTAAAGGGAAAGCGATCAGTTTCATGAATGTGAGGAACTCCACAGAGAAAGGAGCTGCAACCCAGTGAGTTTACCACTGAAGTCCACACCTTATGTGGAGTACACTTGTATTCCATTTTGTTTGTAGGTCTCTGCCTGCCCGAGAATGAAACACTGTTGTGAGGCACTTTTAGCAAAGAACCCTTCAGGTCTAAGAGAGTGCCTAGCAGCTCAGAGTGCACACAAGCCTCCAGAACTCTGTATACTTGGGGATAGGTTCAGTTTGACATTAGAATACAAACGCACTTTGCAGAGGGCTTCTGGTGTTTAAACTGCAGATTTCACCAGGAAACAGCTTCTTTCACCGCTTAGCCCTTTAAAGCGAAAGCGGTCAGTTTCATGAATGTTAAGTACTCCACAGAGAAAG
>NW_022955273.1:0-231 GCF_012274545.1 Fukomys damarensis | reverse complement strand
TTAGTTTTCAAAAGAATACAGAAAGTTTGCTTTAGAGGAGCAAAGAAATCAGAATATAGCTTCGTGTCATCCTGCGGTTTTAAACTTTTACCGCCAGAATACACTTTACCTTAGGACGTACTTAACCCCCCTACTGCTGGAGTCCGTGAATTCTTACAACCAACAGTGCAGCAGGGAAAGAACTTTTCCTTGGTTCTACCAAATGTGTAAATATCCACTCATCCACTCAAC
>NW_022955272.1:0-209 GCF_012274545.1 Fukomys damarensis | reverse complement strand
GGGGAGTGGGTATGGGGCGGTGGTGTGGTGCTGTCCCAGCCTGGCCTTCACTCAGAACTGTCTGGCACCTGTTCATGCAGGAGAGAGGGGGCTCTCCTGGCTTGGGGCAGGGAGGGAGGGGCTTGCCAAAGAAGTCCCCTGGCTCCTGCAAGGTCAGGGGGAAGGAGGGACAGATAGTACACATTGGGCCCAGGGGAAGTGGAGTGGGG
>NW_022955271.1:0-215 GCF_012274545.1 Fukomys damarensis | reverse complement strand
ACACACGGCTGCCTTGTTGCACAGTTTTCACATGGCAGAGAGAGAGATCAAGCTCTCATGGGTCTTTTCTCACAAGGGAACTAATGCCATCACACCAGGATCCCACTTTCATGACCTAATCACCTCTCAAAGGTCCTTTCTTTGTGGCTCCCACAGAAGTTGGGAGGACACAATTCAGTCTATGGCATTTTGTTGTTGCCCTGCCCCAAACTCCA
>NW_022955270.1:0-248 GCF_012274545.1 Fukomys damarensis | reverse complement strand
AGCTTATTTTGCAGCTATCATGCCACCTAAAGAAGAAAAGATCAACCAATCTGGAAGAAGATGGAACCTAATGAACAGAAACGCAACTAAAATGGTGTTACAACATTATTTTAACAAACATTTGGAAGGCCTTGATGATCTGCTTGCTGATATGGGATCGTTACCTACCACAGACCAATTAAGAGATAATTGTTATTTTTGTAAAAATAGATATGGTACACGATTCCGAATGTATGATGAGGAAGATA
>NW_022955269.1:0-268 GCF_012274545.1 Fukomys damarensis | reverse complement strand
CAGGCTGTGTTGCCAAGGACACAACAGATCACACAGGACACACAGAGGACAGCGGAACAGGAGGTGCTGAGTGTCGGGAAGGAATCACGGGGCCCAAAGTAGCAGGGCGGCCCCCAGAATCACCCCATCTTTTCTGCCACCCAGGAGTAGTATGGCACGCCTCTGTTATGGAGATGGTCTACGACTAGCACAATCTGTCACAAACAATGCTGATACTTAGAAGTAAATGTACTCCTTTAAAACCGTGTGTTCCATTATTTCATTTTCA
>NW_022955268.1:0-200 GCF_012274545.1 Fukomys damarensis | reverse complement strand
AAACAGAGCTGCACACGAGACAGCACCCAGTGTGGGAGGTGGCATGTAGTATGCAGTATGTTGGACGGATTAGATGACATTGAATTGAAGGAGGAAGCCCACCAGGACAGGCAGCAGACATTCTCCTCGCCCCGCCGACCTCTCTCTCTCTCCCTCTCTCCCTTTCTCTGCCTCTTTTCTCCCGTCTACCATGAGATGAG
>NW_022955267.1:0-238 GCF_012274545.1 Fukomys damarensis | reverse complement strand
TACATGCACACCTATGTTTATAGAGGCACAGTTTATAATAGCTAAAACTTGGAAACAGCCCAACTGCCCATCAACTGGAGACTAGATAAAGATCTGTTTTGTTTTTTTTAAAAAAATAAAATCAAGTATTACTTAGCCGTAAAGAATGAGAAACTAGCCAGGTGTGGCAGTGAACGCCTGTAATCCCAGCACTTGGGAGGCTGAGGCAGGAGGATTGCTGTGAGACCAGCCTGGGCTA
>NW_022955266.1:0-224 GCF_012274545.1 Fukomys damarensis | reverse complement strand
ACCTGGAACTCACCATGTAGCCCAGGCTGGTCTTGAACTCACAGTGATCCTCCTGCCTCAGCCCTCAGCCTCCCAAGTGCTGGGATTACAGACGTGTGCCACCACACCCAGTCTATCTTTTTATTTTGATACTCTGACCTCAACTGTTCAATTCTGCTACTCATATAATATATATATATATACACACACACACACACACACACAAATTTTTTTTTTTTTTTTTT
>NW_022955265.1:0-234 GCF_012274545.1 Fukomys damarensis | reverse complement strand
CAACTGCACCTGACACTTGGAGCCACTAGATGGAGCCAGCCCACAGCTGCTCTGACTTCTAACGTCAGTTGATCCCTTTCCAAAATGACTACTGGCCAATCCCCCTCTCCTGGGTGGCATCTGAACCCAAGTAATTCACCAGCCACTGCAATCCATGGTGTTCACTATTACGTGCCACTGGTGCATCTCTCCGTGGAGGCTTCTGGGCTTGATAGTAGTCACCACGCATCTGCA
>NW_022955264.1:0-445 GCF_012274545.1 Fukomys damarensis | reverse complement strand
GTCTCAAAAAAAAAAAAAAAATACAATTTTTTCATCAAGGTTCCAATCTTATCATAGATGTGATCGAAAAATATGGTGAATGATCATTTTTAAACATAGTCATTGTACATTTTCATATGTTTTAAATTTGAATGTAATTTTTAACATAAACATTCATTGTATGAAGAGTGTGCTCATACAATATCATCCATTCCTTTTCCTTTAAAGGTTTTTCTGTTACATTTGCCCCCTAACTCATTTCTTAATCTTTAATGAATAACACATGTTCAGTTCAGCCAGGGTTCCCTCTTCCTTCTCTGCCACTCATTTCCAGCACACAAGCACGTGAATATATCACCTCTCTTTGCATCTCCTGGCCTTTGCTAGAGCTGTTCTCTCTGCCTGGAAGGCTCTTCCTTCTTTATTCACCTGTTGAAATCCTATTCATCTTTAAAAGTCTTAGGTA
>NW_022955263.1:0-202 GCF_012274545.1 Fukomys damarensis | reverse complement strand
AAGAAAAGAAAAGAAACCATTACAATCTCTATTTCTGTAACTGACTAGTGTCTGTCACTGATATTCAGAGCTACATTCTTCTACTACCCATCCTGTGTTCCTAGGCCTTCAGCAGGCACCTCAGCAAGTTTTGATCCTTTACCTGGCAGGGAGACACAAAACTTCATTTGTGAGCGTTTGAGGCCATTTGTCATCCATCCCA
>NW_022955262.1:0-943 GCF_012274545.1 Fukomys damarensis | reverse complement strand
CGGTGGACTTTGCACACGCGTGAGCGAGTCCCCGCGCTGGCAGCCGGGCTGACGCTGAGGCTCTGCGGTCTTCCGGGACTCTCAGCGGCTCCCTCAGGCCCGCGCCCAGGCATCCAGCTGAGTCCGGCCTCTGGGCTGCCCTTAGGTGGCTGTGCACTTCGGGAAGGTCCTGGTGGGGTCCCCGTCTCCCGTGGGCGAGAAATTCCTGCCCCAGGGGCGAGGGGTGAGGGAGATAAATATTTGGGAATACTCGGGGCGGCTTGGTTGCCACGGGAGGGTTAGATGAACGCTTCGAAGTAGGCGAGGGGCAGGTTAGGAGTCGGTGGTCGCTGGGCGGGGGGAGTTTTGCGAACGAACAAACAGAACAGGACAATAATACACGGTGGGCCTCGCAGTGCCTGGGGACGTTGCTCTAAACATCCGTGGGCGCAGCTCTCCTTTGCTGGTGCTGTTCTCCTGAGCGACACAGACATTTTGCAAACGGGAAAGGGACCAAGACATGGAAGAGGGAAGCGAACGCAAGGGGCCAAAAGAAAGAGGGGCAGCTGTGGCCCGTGGCTGCGCCGGCTCCCAACACAACGCAACAGAGCCAACGACCAAGGAAAGGAAAGGGGGAAAAATATCTTCGCTGCAGTCCACCTTATTGTCACTGTGACTAACAAGAAGGGACATTCGGTAAATACATAAACTCAAAGGGTACAAAAATTGTGAAGCCAAACAAACGTACCTCTGAAGGTACCCGTACAAAGCACACCAGGCAAATCTAGCAAGTGCACTTCTTGGTTCAAAAGAACCTGAAAAATTATGCCTCAGTTATGACCTCCATACGCTTGGCTTTGCCACGCTGAGTCATAATTACTAAAGCTTAGAAACAACGAAAATACTCCATATTTATGCATTTCTTGCAGCGTCCCGCAGCAGCTCTGAGTCCTCTCTCCCCAGG
>NW_022955261.1:0-815 GCF_012274545.1 Fukomys damarensis | reverse complement strand
CCCCCCCAAAGCTATTATCTCAAATATCTAAATTTATTAAGAAGAATGTTAAATACAAAAATAGAATTCAGTGAATTCAAAACAAAGCCAGAATGAATAATTAAATCCAAAAGTTAGTTGTTTGTGCTAAAATAATTGTGTGACATTATTAAAAAAGGAAAAGTAACACTGGCATCAGAGCAGTTCCTGGAATAATATATTTTACAAATGAGGCTTTATAAACACTTTAAGTCATCTCCCAACAGACATCAGAAGGACCTCTGACAAAACTGAAGACATTTACCTATATTTTGGTGAACAAGTAGGGAAATAATTTTTCTTTAGTGAGACATAGAATTCTTCCAACAAGTGGCAAAACTGTTAGAAGTTGAAACTCTAATTAAGAAAATGATGCTTATTATATTTCCAAATTTCCAATAGTATTATTTACCATTTTTGAATGGTATTACTGTTGGTGATAAAAAGTGAGTAAAATAAGAAAAAACAATTTTATATACACGAGGTATAATGAAATTGTAACAGTTGTGAGATGTCTGGAGTTTTGATGGTGGGAAAGAGTAGAAATATTTGGTTAGATTTTTCTCTGCATTGATTGTTCAACAGAATTATCTCATAATCTGTGTCCCCCTTTTTGATCCTTTACAGTAGACATCAACTTTCCAGTCTGCTGTCATCTTCCTAGGTCTAAACCTATAGTAATAGAGAGACAATAGGGACCCCAAAGCTTCCTCTAGTAGCCTAGTTTAATTTTTGCTATTCTGTTTTGTTTCAGACAGCCACTTTGCCTGCTGGAATCCTTTGTATTTTTTTTTTTT
>NW_022955260.1:0-1314 GCF_012274545.1 Fukomys damarensis | reverse complement strand
AAACGGCTAAACAGCGAGAGAAGCTGTTTCCAGGGGAAAACTGCCCTTTAAACGGCAGAAGCCTTCGGCAAAGTGCGTTTGTATTCTAAGGTCTAACTGAAGCTATCCCCAAGTATAGAGAGTTCTGGAAGCTTGTGTGCACTGAGAGCTGCTACGCACTCCCTTAGCCCTGAAAGGCTTCTCTGCTAAAAGTGCCTCACAACAGCGTTTCAATCTCTGCCAGGCAGAGACTTAGAAACAAAAAGGACTACAGTTGTACTCCCCATAAGAAGTGGACTTCACTGGTAAACTCACAGAGTTGCAGCACCTTTCTCTGTGGAGTACTTCACATTCATGAAACTGACCGCTTTCACTTTAAACGGCTAAGCGGCGAAAGAAGCTGTTTCCAGGGGAAACTGCACTTTAAACGGCAGAAGCCCTCAGCAAAGTGCGTTTGCGTTCTAACGTCAAACTGAAGCTATCCCCAAGTATGCAGAGTTTTGGAGGACTGTAAGCACTCAGAGCTGCTAGGCACTCCCGTAGGCCTGAAAGTCGTCTCTGCTAAAAGTGCCTCAAAACAGTGTGTCAATCTCTGCCAGGCAGAGACATAGAAACAAAAAGGACTAAAGTTGTACTCCCAATAAGAAGTGGAATTCACTGGTAAACTCACAGCGTTGCAGCACGTTTCTCTGTGCAGTGCTTCACATTCATGAAACTGACCGCTTTCACTTTAAACGGCTAAGCGGCGAGAGAAGCTGTTTCCCGGAGAAAACTGCACTTTAAACGCAGAAGCCCTCGGCAAAGTGCGTTTGTGTTCTAACGTCAAACTGAAGCTATCCCCAAGTATACAGAGTTCTGGAGGCTTGTGTGCACTCAGGGCTGCTAGGCACTCCCTTAGGCCTGAACGGCTTCTCTGCTAAAAGTGCCTCAAAACAGTGTGTCAATCTCTGCCAGGCAGAGACCTACAAACAAAAAGGACTACAGGTGTACTCCCCATAAGAAGTGGACTTCACTGGTAAACTCACAGCGTTGCAGCACGTTTCTCTGTGGAGTACTTCACATTCATGAAACTGACCGCTTTCGCTTTAAACGGCTATGCGGTGAGAGAAGCTGTTTCCCGGGGAAAACTGCACTTTAAATGGCAGAAGCCCTCGGCAAAGTGCGTTTGTGTTCTAACGTCAAACTGAAGCTATCCCCAAGTATACAGAGTTCTGGAGGCTTGTGTGCACTCAGGGCTGCTAGGCACTCTTTAGGCCTGAAGGGCTACTCTGGTTAAAGTGCCTCACAACTGTGTTTCAATCTCTGCCAGGTAGAGACCTAGAAACAAAAAGGACT
>NW_022955259.1:0-339 GCF_012274545.1 Fukomys damarensis | reverse complement strand
GGAATTTTCACCTTTACATAATATATCTTTTTAAAGTAAGTTCAGTGGTACATTTTATGCATACAATACAGTTGGGTTAACTATTGGGATCTTGCACCTTTACATGTCTTATCTTGCACCCCCCTCTTCTCCCTTCAACCCCTCCACACTGCTGCATTTACAAAGACTTTGTTTCTTTTTTTTCTTTGTCATATTTTTTCCTTTCCCTTCTTTCTTTTCTCCTACCCCTATACTTCCTCTTCCCCTGCCCCTTTGGACCCTTTCTTCCTATTTTATGTTATCTATTATATATTTTGATATTAATTTACATTTATAGAGAAGATGCATTTAGATAGAAAA
>NW_022955258.1:0-557 GCF_012274545.1 Fukomys damarensis | reverse complement strand
TGTGTGCACTCAGAGCTGCTAGGCACTCTCTTAGGACTGAAGGTCTGTTCTGCTACTAGCGCCTCGCAGCATTGTTTCTGTCTTTACTTGCCAGAGACTTATAAAGAAAAAGGAATACAATTATACTCCATATAAGTGGTGTGCTTCACTTGAAAACTCACACAGTTGCAGCACCTTTCTCAGTGGAGTTCTTCATATTCAGGAAACGAACCGCTTTGGTTTGAAAGGGCTAAGTGTTGAAAGAAGCAGTTTTCCAGGGAAAACTGCAATTTTTACTGCAGAAGCTCTCTGCAAAAGGCGTTTCTCTTCTAACCTCAAATTGAACCTATCACCAAGTATACAGATTGTGGAGGATGGTGTGCACTTAGAGCTGCCAGATACTCTCTTAGGCCTGAAGGACTTTTCTGCTACAAGTGCCTCAAAACAGTGTTTCAATCTCTGCTGCGCAGAGACCTACAAATAAAAAGGAATACAGTTATACTCCACATAAGAGGTGGATTTCACTGGAAAACTCACACAGTTGCAGCACATTTCTCTGTAGAGTTCTTCACATTCAG
>NW_022955257.1:0-228 GCF_012274545.1 Fukomys damarensis | reverse complement strand
GTTGAGTTGGCATTGTACAGAAATTAACAGCCATATTGGTCTAGAAATGTTAATTTTTTTTCCGTTTGTTCACACTGTATTAAATATGTATGGTCATATCTACGTGGGTTTGATTGCAGAAACTAATATTCTCTAAATAATGAAAAAAAAGAATAATACAAGACGAAAAGAGCAAGAAGCAATTTAAATATGTTCAGGGACTATTTTCATCTTCAGAATTAAGGATTA
>NW_022955256.1:0-205 GCF_012274545.1 Fukomys damarensis | reverse complement strand
CTCCTCAGCTGTCACTCCTACAGTCATGGCCGGGCTGCTTACAGGAGACCAGGTCCTTTCCTATGCTTCCTGTGCTACTCAGCTGTTCTTTTTTGCAGCCTTTGCTACCGTGGAAAATTACCTCTTGGCCACGATGGCCTATGACCGCTATGCAGCAGTGTGCAGGCCCCTGCACTACACCTCCACCATGACAACAGGAGTGTGT
>NW_022955255.1:0-244 GCF_012274545.1 Fukomys damarensis | reverse complement strand
TAAAATGTGATTTCTTGCAATCATGCTGTCACAGTTACAGTGAAATTCAGAATGGATTAAAGGCGTTCAGAATCCCCATACAAACAGCACAGCCTGAATCTGAGCCATTTTTGACCTTACCCATTCATGATTTAAATGGGGGTGCTAAGATGAGGGTAGGAAAAAATACCCATATTTGCAGCAGCATAAAACTACGTCTTCATTCCTACTTCAAGATACAAAGATGTTTAATAAACAAACATAC
>NW_022955254.1:0-254 GCF_012274545.1 Fukomys damarensis | reverse complement strand
ATTCATTCTATGTCAAGTCAGTTCATGAGTATTTTCCTTAGTGTAAAACTAATAGACTTCAACCGAATGAAAGAGACTCAATACAGAGGGCGTATACACCTCAACTAAACAGAAACTATTGACTATATACAAAGTCAACAATAAGCTGTTAAGGAGAAATGCCCGCCACATAGTAGATGCTCAGTAAATATTGATTACAGAATTAAATACATGATGATACATTTTAATGATCCTGTAAAAAAAATACTCATTAT
>NW_022955253.1:0-1102 GCF_012274545.1 Fukomys damarensis | reverse complement strand
TTTCACACATCCAAGAATTCCATCAACATAAAATACCTGATAGCCACTGGACTAGAATATTTTTTAAATCTCTTTCAGCTTTTAAATTTTATGCTGTAATCAATACTAAACACAAATTTTTAACAATCCATTTCAATTTAGAATACAAAAAGTAGAAAAAAAATCATTGTTCCCACTCTAACACTCTTTTTAAAAAGCTGGCTACGCTACAAAATCATAGCTCTTCTTAAACCCATGTGTTTTTGATTTCTCATACGTGCATTTAAAAAAGTAACATTCTCCTTGAAGGAGAGATGGTAAAAAGACGTTTCACTTTAGTAGGACAAATGAAAATGAGATTGTTTCTACACAGGTCTTTAAGAAAAAAAAATCAACTAAATTTGCTAAACTTTAGATGCTGAGTCTAGGATGCAATACCAATTTTGAGTAAGTGAGTACTAGATGCAGGAAAAATTTGCACTTGTTTGCAAGCTCTTTTCCAGGGCTTCCACAAAGTTCAAATGAGACACATTTGGAACAGAGAAAGAGACAGGAGATAAGGGTGTTCTGTGGTGCAAATGTGCAGAAGTTCATTAATTACATCTGGGACAGACATAAAATATCTCCTGCTTCCCTACACATCTCTTATTGGAAACACAAGAGAGAGTGCCCAAGCAAAGATTCAGTGTTTCTGGATAAAAGATAATGAAATAGTCATTTGTCTCTGAGAGAAGAACAGGAAAATCTCCTGAGACCAAATTCCTTACTCTCACAATATAGAGGTTTTTACACAAGGAGAGAGGTGAGAAACCTTCTACTTTAAGAGATAAGGATCCTGAAATGTACCAAACAGAGCTGAATTACCATTGGTAGCATTGAGTGGTTTGTGCATTTTGAGGCCCAAGCACAGAGAATTTGCCTAAAGTGTAGGGTTGGCTGTGAGAACTCCTTCTGGATCTACAATGAACCTAGAAATGTATAGCTACAAAAAGAAGTATAGATGTGAGAAGAGGCAAGAGCATGGAGAGAGAACTCCCTTAGGGGCTTATGGTTTTAGGGCCTGCTAAAAGTGTGAGTGTGATAGCAGCATTTGGACCAACTATTCTGGGATGCTGGGCTTCAC
>NW_022955252.1:0-219 GCF_012274545.1 Fukomys damarensis | reverse complement strand
TCTGCAGCTTACAGCAATCCTCCTGCCTCAGCCTCCCAAGTGCTAGGATTACAGGTGTGCACCTCCATGCCCAGATTAGTTTTTTTAAATATAATGAATGGATATTGGGTTTTATCAAAGGCTTTTTCTGAGTCTCTTGATAAGATCCTGTGATTGTTTTTTCTCCTTATTTCTTTTGGGCTTACTTGTCTTGTTCTAGGGACTTAAAGGGAAAGCTTT
>NW_022955251.1:0-511 GCF_012274545.1 Fukomys damarensis | reverse complement strand
TAGTTCTAGAGGATAGTAGTAGGGTTAGGGGAATAAGGGTTTAGGGTTATTGTGAGGGATAGGTTTTAGGGTTAGCATTAGGGTAGACTTACTGATAGGTTTACGTTTAGACTTTAGGATTTTCCTTAGGGTTTAGTTTAGTGTTACTGTTAGCCTTTAGGGATGGCTTTATGGTTGAGTTTTGGGGCAGGTTTAGAATTAGGATGAGGTTAGGCATTACGAATATGGATGCAGTTCAAGTGCCTGATGATTGCAGTGTGATTGTGAAGTTTAGGGCAAGTATGTTCAGGAGGTTGAGGAGTACTGTTGGAATCCAGTTCCACAAGCATTACCATTGGGTTGAGTGTATTGAATATTGTTTGAATTTCAGCCCCCGTGTACTAGAGTATGGGTTAGATGCTTATTGTAAGTGTTAATTTTAAGGTTTGAATTAGGATTGTTTTGGGAGTGTAAGTAACTGGGTTAGGTTTCATGGCAGTGCTAGGGTTAGGCATGGGTTTGGGGTCAGTGA
>NW_022955250.1:0-541 GCF_012274545.1 Fukomys damarensis | reverse complement strand
ATTCTTTTTTTTCTCTCTCTCTCTTTTTTCTTTTCCTCATTCCACCCTAAAATTTCTTTCTTTATTCTGTCCTCTCCAACTCAGTCTCTTGCTCCACCATATTATCCCTCCTTTCCCTTTTTATTCCAGCTCCTGCCCTAACTCAGACTTCTTTTATTATTTGTTCTTTTTAGGAGGGGTTTCGCTTTATGTTCTTTTCTGCAGTCATTTTGCCTCACTCATGGCTCTGTACCTTCAAGGGAAGGCAAGCACCTGTTATTGTTAAGGGAATATATTCTTGTCCTTATTCCTGCACTCTCTCTATCCCCCTTGAAGTTAATAGCTTTGTAAAGATAGTAAGGTAATTCTACATCCTCTGGATTCACTTCAAACCTGCTCCAATTCTTTCACTTATCTAATCCTCTTGTTCTAAGTCTAACCCCCCATCCTAAATGGTAAAGATGCTATATTGAAAAACGTATTCACTGCAAACACATTTTGCACTGCTTCTTGAAATTAATTTAATTCACATGAGTTAAAGGTGATACATTAATGACTACCA
>NW_022955249.1:0-300 GCF_012274545.1 Fukomys damarensis | reverse complement strand
AAAAAAAAAAAAAAAAAAAAAAAAAAAAAAAAAAAAAATTACCAAAAAAGAAAAGCCCGGGTCCTGATGGCTTCACTGCTGAATTCTGCAAGACATTTAGAGAAGAACTACTGCCAATACTCTTTAAACATTTCAATGAATTTGAAGGAGAAGCAATACTTCCAAATTCATTCCTAGAAGCAAATATTACTTTGATTCTCAAACCAGGAAAAGACCCAACCAAAAAAAAAAAAGAAGTACAGGCCAATCTCCCCAATGAACAAAGATGCAAAAACCCTCAATAAGATACTGACAAACAGA
>NW_022955248.1:0-363 GCF_012274545.1 Fukomys damarensis | reverse complement strand
TCTTCCATAGCCAATTAGAAGTCAGCTCCAAGACTTAGTGTAAATTCCAAAAACTTCAGATGGTTCCCCAGATACCTATGACACAATTGCTGGAAATCTCTTCTGTGTTCAACACTTGATATCGAGGGTCAAATGAGTCGAAAATTACATCACAGTTAAAAATGTATTACCCAAATCATCTAAGGGAAAACCCAAGGACAACTGAGAAGAGTTCCTGTTTTAAGCACAAGAAGTCTGGGCACTGGGCATGCGAGTGCACCAAGCCATTGCCTGGGCCCTGCTCCAAGCGTCAGGGGGCCAATGTGCCTGGCTCGACCATCTCTGCTCCCAGAACTAGGCTGGGCCTGCCAGAACCCTCATTTC
>NW_022955247.1:0-222 GCF_012274545.1 Fukomys damarensis | reverse complement strand
AACAGATGTGTGGTAGCCCACGATTTTGCCTAGTGGTCCAAAGCATTTCTCTTTGCTTGTCATGTCAGTGAGATTTGGCATAATTGAAATATTTCTATGGATGTTTATCCTGTTTTTTTAAATGCCGGTTTAATGCAGTTGTATTTTGTGTGCATTGCATAAAAACATATACTCCCCTAACCCTCCAGTCATATATCTCTTTTATGCGTAAACTTCGAATTA
>NW_022955246.1:0-228 GCF_012274545.1 Fukomys damarensis | reverse complement strand
GGAGGGGCCGACCCTGCCAGGTTAACACTTCTCAGAGATAGCAAGTGACCCACCTTGGGGTGCTCTCTGTGTGTGCACCAACCTCTCCACAGCTTGCATTGCAGCACCTCTTGATGGGGCTCTTAGGTGCCAATGCTATGCAAACTAGCTGGGCCCTGGCCTGCGTTCCCGGCCTCTCATCTGTGCATGGGGTCAGTGGCCTTGCCTGCATCGTGTCTAGAAGCACTG
>NW_022955245.1:0-861 GCF_012274545.1 Fukomys damarensis | reverse complement strand
TGACAGAGTTATAGAATGTTTGAATTGCAGGAAACCACATCTTCAGAGGAAGATTCTGCATCAGTCTTGATCATAGGTGTGTGAATTTCTATCTCCTTAACTATTATGGTAAAAAGGTGTTGTTGTTTTTGTTTTGGTACTGGGGATCAAACTCAGGACCTTGCAATGGTGAGGTGGGTGTGGCATCACTGAGCTAACTCCCCAGCCCATGGTAAAAAGTTATAGCAGATCTATTTATGAAATAACTGGGGATACAAAATATTTATCTAAATATTTCTTGCCTAGTACTTTATAACTACTTAGTGGTTTTTTTCAATCAGAATGAGAGATTTCAAAGTATAATAGTTTTCATGAGGGAATAAGACAACCTTTTATTCTATATTAAAGTAAAATTTCACGATGAAAATCAATGTTTTGAAAACTTGTCAGCATTTATTTCACGAATTACTATCCTTACTACAATTTAAAATATGGGCATTAAGACAATATCAATCTCTGAACAACAAATGGAAAAGTTTTCTTTTGTGAAAACCTATTTGACAAATGTCTCAAATCCTAACATTGTGTTCAGTGAGAACATGTTTTAATTCAGACAGAAACGTATATGTGACTCCATTGATTTGACACAATATTTAGTGCGAACCTTCTAAGTGCCAAGCACTGAACTAGTCAATAGACATATTCCATGAATAAGATGAATACTGTCATAGCCTCATAAATCTATAGTCTAGTATAATTAAGGGCTAAATGAGCCAACAGATACTTTCTGATAAGGCAAAGATGAGTTCTGTATGCTACAGCACATGTTATAGCACATAAAAGGCACTAAATTGCTCCTTGGGAAGTCATGAAATCTTTCCC
>NW_022955244.1:0-585 GCF_012274545.1 Fukomys damarensis | reverse complement strand
GTTACATTTTTATGTCATGAGAAGATACCTACTTTTTCCAGCATCATTATATCACTTACCTAATTTTGCTTACTTTCATACTGAAGTCAATATCATTTACACAAATTTTTTAATTAGCATCAAAATTTTCTTTTCATGTTTATATTGCAATGACTTTTAGTTTAATGTTAATCTTTCCACCACATGTACCAAAGATAAACCATACTACTGTGAGTTTCTGATTGCCATAGGGCAGCAGGGCCATGACTTGTCTCAGAAGGTTATTGTAATTACAGTAATATCTCCAGACAGTGTAAATGGTGGTTTGATTAATCAGTACCAACCCTTTCAAAGGAATTTTTGTCAGTTGTGGAGCTGTTTCAGGGAGAGTAGTTGCTATTGAATATACCAGGCAAATGCATGTATTCTGTTCCCTGAAGCTGTGATGCCATTCTGTCTTTGGTAATCATCATTTTTACCTAACAAGTGGAAGTAATTACATGAAGGAAATCTTAACTCATGAGGTATCAGTCAGTTAGTAAAAAGTGAATTAACTAAATTGTAATTCATATTTGTGTTTTGTTTTACCATTTTGAGATAAATGCA
>NW_022955243.1:0-1400 GCF_012274545.1 Fukomys damarensis | reverse complement strand
TTTTTTCCATTCCACATCTCTCTCTTTCTCTGAAAGGTTCTCCACTATTAAGGTCTCATTTGTTAAAATGGCTCTGCTTGGATAACGCAGGATGTTCTTCCCATCTCAGGTTATAAACATTTAGTGACATCTGCCAAGTCCCTTTTGCCCTGTCTTCACAAGCTCAGGGGACTAGGACATAAATATACTCAGGGGCCCTTCACTAAAAGAGGTACTTTCAATTCTAAGTTCAAAATTAATAAGAAAGAAATATTTCAAATTATCTTAAAATATTTGTCAAAGCGAAAAAATTTCCAACTTTGAAATATTTTGAAGTCTAAAGACAACTTAGCATTTATAGAATAAAATTTATTCTGGGTGTGGTGGCGCATATCTATAATCCCAGCACTGTGGGTGGCTGAGGCAGGAAGATCACAAGGGCATATACACAGTTGCCTATGGCATTAGGTACATTAGTATTAAATACACTGATACTTAAAAACTTCCTAATCAGCGAAAGAAAGGAGAAACTCATTATTATGTGTGCACTGACAGCCACCCCCCATTAGCGGTTGTGAGGTCAAATAGGTCTTAATCATTGTCTAAAGCATATATGGGGCACATACACCAAACAACTTTTTCTGAGTTTTTATCTCAACTATATGAAAAGTCTTTAAATATGTGCAAGTACAAGGAAAAATTATAGTATTGCATATGATACGTAAATGTATCCTTTAAAAGTGCATAAACAAAAGCAGAGCGGAAAAAACCTCACTGGCAAATTGAGGGCCTGTTTACACACCGCAGACCAGTTCTCCTTCTTCCAACAAAGAACAAGGCAGGAAGCCTGAGCAGCTTTCTATCCACAAGCAACCAAGTGGGAGAATGCGGGACTCGTAGAGAGACAAGGGTCAACTTTGTCAAAACAACTTTTCCACATTTTCTTAATGTGCAAAAACTAAAGCAGACCCACAAACCACACTGCTTTGGGAGGGGAGATATTGTACTTTGAAGTTTTAAAATTTGAAATTAAGAAGTTATGCCACATATTGACACTATAAAGAAAATAAGACACTTCTGTTAATTTTAGAAAGTTCAAGTATTTTCATCATAATTGAATAAATTGCATGATCAATTAAATATTGTCAGCATTGTTTTCCACAAAGTGTCCGTTAAAACTTTTAATTGCAGCCACACACCTGAGAGTTTTGAAGGATATAAACACATCCATTAGCAACCGAAGACACATTTACAGTGTGTGGCTTCAGTAGAAGCTCGAGATGAAACAGGAGCAAAACAGGTGACAAGATTATTTGGATTTCATGATGAGTTGGTCTGTGGAGCTTCAGGAGTCAGAGAAGAAATTAAAGCTCTGAATTTATTTTTTAACAAATGAAAATTCTGCTTTAACATATTATTTA
>NW_022955242.1:0-766 GCF_012274545.1 Fukomys damarensis | reverse complement strand
GGCTTGTGTTCACTCAGAGCTGCGAGGCACCCTCTTAGGACTTAAGGTCATTTCTGGTGGAAGAACCTCACAACAGTGTTTCAATCTCTAAAAGGCAGAGACCTACAAACAAAAAGGAATACATTTGTACTTCGTATAAGGTGTGGACTTCACTGGTAATGTCACAGAGTTGCAGAATCTTTCTCTGTGGAGTACTTCAAATTCAGGAAACTAACCGCTTTGGTTTCAAATGGATAAGCAGTGAAAGAAGCTGTTTCCCAGAGAAATCTGCAGTTTAAACTGCAGAAGCACTCTGCATTTTGTGTTCTAACCTCAAACTGAACCTATCTCCAACTATACAGAGTTCTGGAGGCTTGTGCGCACTCAGACCTGCTTCACACTCTCTTAGGCCGTAAGACCTTTTCATGTAGAAGGCCCTCACAACAGGGTTTCAAACTCTGCCAGGCAGAGACCTACAAACAAAAAGGAATACACTTGTACTCCATATAAGATTTGGACTTCACTGGTAAAGTCACAGATTTGCAGCACCTTTCTCTGTGGAGTACTTCACCTTCAGAAAACTAACCTCACTGTTTTAAAAGGGCTAAGCGGCAAGAGAAGCTGTTTCCCAGATAAAAATGCAGTTTAAACCGCAGAAGCACTCTGCCGAGTGCATTTGTGTTCAAACCTCAAACTGAACCTTTCTCCAAGGGTACAGATTTCAGGAGGTTTGTGTGCACTCATAGCAGTTAGGGACTCTCTTATGCCTTAAGGGCTTTTCTGGTAC
>NW_022955241.1:0-210 GCF_012274545.1 Fukomys damarensis | reverse complement strand
GCTGGAGCTGCCTCTCCTCTGATTCCCTGGATGGCTGATCTTAGAGATACATTTTCCAAGAAACCCCTGAATGAGCAGGCTACCACAGGGTCTCCTTCCAATGCAAGTTTTTGTAAAGAGTTACCTTTCATACCCTTGAGCCTTCACTAGGTGAAGTCTGGACAATTCCAGAGATGCCTCAAATTTTCTTTCAGATTGTTTTGAAGCAAA
>NW_022955240.1:0-223 GCF_012274545.1 Fukomys damarensis | reverse complement strand
GGCAGTGACAGCAGCACTATCGGGTAGCTGAGGAACTTCAGAAGCAGTGGGCCTCCTGGGACCGGCTACAGCCCCCAGCAGGTGTCTCCAGCAGCAGGGCGACGCCTGGACCCTCTCAGCATCTAGTGTATGTGAGGCGATCCAGGACAAGAATTCTCTTTGCTCTTTTCTTTCTCCAGACTCTGCCCTCCCATGACTTTCCTCCCTTTGCCCTTCCAGGCCC
>NW_022955239.1:0-215 GCF_012274545.1 Fukomys damarensis | reverse complement strand
AATCTGACACCCATTCATGACAAAAACCCTACACAAATTTGGAACAGATGGTCTTTATCTCAATCTGACAAAGACTATCTATGAAAAACCAACAGCCAATATCATACTAAATGGTCAAAAACTGAAAATACTCCCCCTAAAATCAGGTATAGGACAAAGATGTCCACTGTCACCACTCCTGTTTGTTCAATATAGTTGTAAAAACTTTAGCCACA
>NW_022955238.1:0-425 GCF_012274545.1 Fukomys damarensis | reverse complement strand
CTTTTGCATCTATCTTTGGACTCCCTCTGGGTGCCATTCTACCCAACTCTGTCTTTGCTTCCTGGGCATCCATCTCTGGCTCTCATCCTTCTCTTTCTTTGCACTTTCCTGCCCTGGCTTTCTGGTCCATTTTCCTAACCTCATGATGCCTGCCCTCTGGGTCACGTCTGTGTTTATCTCTGGTCCCTGGTTCCCAACTCGGCCTATGTTTTCTCCCCCATCCCTGTATCTCTGTTTCTGCCTCTCCATCCGGCATCCATTTCTCTGCCTCGACTCCTGGTCATCCTGGTCCCTTCTTGCCTGTCCGAGCAGCAGCGTCCCATCCAGCCCTCTTTTACCAAGTCCCTCTGCCGTGAGTCCCACTGGAAGTGCCTCCTGCTGTCGCTGCTCATGTACGGCTGCCTGGGGGCAGTGGCCTGGTGCCA
>NW_022955237.1:0-201 GCF_012274545.1 Fukomys damarensis | reverse complement strand
CACTTTCATTCTTCTGTGTGGCTTTAGCGTCTCCTCTTCCTTTAGTGAGTGTTCTCCCTACTAAATAAACGGAATACAACCATCTCCTTAACTGAGTGTGCATTTTGTCTTTCACAGAGAAAATACAGCACTTAAAGATAAATCATGATCAAATATCCAGAGTCTGCTAATAAGAATAAAAAGAACAGGAAAGATCAAAAC
>NW_022955236.1:0-237 GCF_012274545.1 Fukomys damarensis | reverse complement strand
GAAGGCCATGCCAGCTGAATGTGTGAGCAGAGGGACTGGGGCAATTGGAGAACATGGAATCCCACTCTCTTTCTCTCTCTCTCTCTCTCTCTCTCTGTCTCTCTCTCTCTCTCTCCCTCCCTCTTCTCTCTCTCTCTCTCTCTGAGACAGGGTCTTGCTCTGTAATTTAGGCCGTCCTTGAGCTCACTATGTAGCCCAGGCTGGCCTTGTACTCGTGGCAATCCTCCTGCCTCAGCC
>NW_022955235.1:0-750 GCF_012274545.1 Fukomys damarensis | reverse complement strand
CAGTCCTGCCTGCTTGATTCTTGTTATCAGCAGGTGTCCCAACATCTGCTGAATTCCCTCTTTCCCCGACTTGTAACATATACAACACTGGACATCTTTTGGGTCTTTGCCTTTGCTGCCCACAGCAGTTTAGTCTCTGTTTATGTGTTTCTTTTAATTTCCACTTTCCTATCTCACGGGAATTGTACTGGCTTGTAGGAGGCCAGGACCATTACAGAAGTCTCTGGCAACTCCCATTAACCCTTCCCTATTCTAAATGATATGAGAAAAATAGATGAAAATGTTTTGGCAAAGTGTAGTCTCATACACGTTAAAGCAAAATATCTAAAAAGTGAAAGCATTATTGGGAAAAATTTGAGCTTTCAGAAAAGAGTTATAATGTGAGAGAATATCAAGAAAGTTGCAGTCTTAGACATAGTGAAGAAAATGTTGAAAAATAATACAGTAAAAACACTAAAACATCTGAAAAAAATAGCTTCTAAGAAGTTGAAATTATTGCAATTAATTACAATAATTTCCTGGGACAGGATGAAATATGTTTTGAATAGTACTCAAGAATAAGACATAAAAGTTATTAGAAGGTATGTTAAAGATGGAAAGAAAGGTAGGAGAATCATCATACATCAATAGAGTTCATAGAAGAAGTAATGAACAAATGGATAAGAAGACAATTTAAATTATAGTGGAGGAAAATACTTCTGAGTAAAATTCTTGAATCTACCACTTTCCATGTTGAAAATTTCATGTTGC
>NW_022955234.1:0-208 GCF_012274545.1 Fukomys damarensis | reverse complement strand
TTTCAGTTACTGCTGCCCTAGAGCAAAGTGTGTGTACATGCGACAAAGTAAACGACCTCTCATAAAAGTGTTTTCTGAGGCCCAAGCTGAAGAGGTTTTACACTTATCCACTTGTCGCACACACATGCAGTGTCATGAACCACATGGGGGGCAATGGGAGGCATGTTACATGAGCCAGAGTCTGTCCGGAAACAACTCCGGTGTGATT
>NW_022955233.1:0-214 GCF_012274545.1 Fukomys damarensis | reverse complement strand
ACACAAGTGTGTGCATTCGGAACACCTTGGGAGCCCAAACACATCTGTTACCTGAACCTTCAGCTTGAGGGAGGCTGGGCCTCCTGGGTTTGCTCTTCTCAGGAGAAATGAACGATTGTGGGGAACGCTTGTCACAGGCAAGCAAAAGGAAGACCGAGAGTTTTAAAGTCTGTAAGTGTAATAAGCACAGAGAGAGCTATAAAATATCTTTATT
>NW_022955232.1:0-275 GCF_012274545.1 Fukomys damarensis | reverse complement strand
CACATCACAAATAAAAATTAGCTAAAAAATTGATAACAGATCTAACTTTAAAGTTAAAACTGGGCCTGGAATGTAGCTCAGTGGCACTACACCTGCCTTGTGAGTTTAAGGTCCTAAATTTAATCCCTGGCACCAAAAAACCAAACAAAAAAAAAGTAAAGTTAAAACTATGAAAAATCTATAAGAAGCAGAGGGCATTTATTTCAACTTATAATAGTCAAATATTTTGGCCTAATATCTACATACTTAACCCATTTTTTAAAATGATAAATTGG
>NW_022955231.1:0-940 GCF_012274545.1 Fukomys damarensis | reverse complement strand
ATATGCAAGAAAAGCATATATCCTTAGAGGATTGACTTACTTTAATAAAATTGCCTTTCCACTCACCTTCTTGCCATTTTATATTCATACTTTCCCTCATTTTAATATGAGGACTTTTGATACAGGAGAACAAAGGGGTATCAGGCTTCTTTGATTTGATCAGCTTTTGTTCGCTTCTCTACCTCGTGCTTTGTGCTGCTGTATTTCTGGGCTTCCCCAAGTCTCATCCCTGCTTAACCAATGTCTCAAACCAGGGGTAAAAAAGTCAGGAATGATTTTCCACTGTTCATGTGCCAATGATATGGTAGATACATTTTCCCAAGTCAAGCACCCCGCTTCATAGGAAGGTATCAGATATGCTCGGAGCAAAAACATGGCGAGTAATTATGAAAACTGAGACAATGGATTTTCTTAAGTGTTTGTTTTTTTTCTCTGCAATAGTGCTGTTGAAATAGGATGTAATTCAATAATTTTGGGGAACTTCTTTGGAAGTATCCTGATTGGCCTTTTTGCTTTTTTAGAAATTATAGTGCAAAATGATTCTTTGTCATCTCATTAAAATTTTGGGATAAATTTGAACTTTGCATGAATGTTTATATAGATATTATTGTAGGAGAGGTAAAATTAAAGAAATATATTATATACAGTAAAAAAGATATTTTCTTACTCGTTTACATATTAGATAAGGGAATCAAACAATATTATTTCCTCTAGATTGACAGAAAATATTAATTTAGTATATTACTATCCTAATTTTCATGCATTGTAAATTATGAATTGGGAATAAGGAGACAAACAAATATTAAATAGCTATGTAAGGTCTATAAAAGTAGAAAATTATCTAATGTCACAAACCACAAAGAATTTAAAAAATTATAGAAAACCTGTGCAAACATGTTTGAATCTTTATTCTAAAATACATAAATTATTGTTATACTCT
>NW_022955230.1:0-317 GCF_012274545.1 Fukomys damarensis | reverse complement strand
AAAAAGGTGTGCAGTGAAACAGAGTGATGACAGAGACCTGCCCAGATGGCGGCCAAAACTCAAAGAGCACCTGAGTGTCCAGTTGGTACAGGAGCTGTGCTGAGATGAAGGTGCAAGGCAGACAGGCTTAGACCCAGCTGCAACAGCCAAGGCTAAAATGCCAAAGCAAGGATCAAATTTTCAAGGCACCAGAAAGCACAGATACCGTGTGAAGGATGCCCCTGGCTTTGGGACCCCCAGGCCAGTGCTTGCTCAGCTTTGCCAGACTGACACAGCCTACAGATGTCTAAAAACTAGAGAAGCTCCAGCCTGGAGCT
>NW_022955229.1:0-217 GCF_012274545.1 Fukomys damarensis | reverse complement strand
AACCACCCCCCAGGGGGGGTCCCGGAAAGGGCGGAGCTTGAGCCCTCAGCCCTGCTCCAAGAAGACAGGAGCATTTGCTCTGGTACAGTCACAGCCAGCACATGGCTTACCCCTAAGCCGCTCTAGACTTTGTTCTCCTGTCCTCCAGTATCTCCTTGCTTGGCATGTTCAACACCTACCCGCTCCCACCATGTCTGGATTCTGGTCCACAAAGGAG
>NW_022955228.1:0-289 GCF_012274545.1 Fukomys damarensis | reverse complement strand
ACCTGTTAGATGCATTGTGAAAACCACCTGATGTTGTCCTCCTTCCAGTGCAACTTGGAGCTGCAGATAAGCAGGAAGTGAGTTCAATCTCATCCCAGGCAACATCAAGCAGACTGTTTAGAAAGAATTATTCATGCAGAGTGCTCATGCTCTCCACAGCATGCATACAGCCATATGAAAAGATATGGTTATCAAATCAGTGAGAAAACCTCACTTCGGACAGAACCCTGTAAAACAATCCACAGGGCATAGCCATGCATTGATACCACCAGCGATGCATCATGCAAAA
>NW_022955227.1:0-227 GCF_012274545.1 Fukomys damarensis | reverse complement strand
TTTTCACTTTCTTTTTTGTTTTGTTTTGTTCTTTGGTACCACGGATCAAACTCAGGACCTTGCACTTGCCAGGCAGATACTATGCCACTGAGCTAAATGCCTGGCTCTAGGGTTTTCTTGTTTTGTATTGTTTTGTTGTTTTTGTCACTACCAGGGATTGAACTCAGGACAGGTGCCACTGAACTAAATCCTCAACTTTTTCACTTTCTTTTACTGCTGTCTTAGTA
>NW_022955226.1:0-885 GCF_012274545.1 Fukomys damarensis | reverse complement strand
TATCTAGGTGGGATGCACCCATTCTCAGGGCACTGTTAGGTGCGTTTGGCCGAGGCTCCACACTCTGTAACATCACCCCCACCAGCCAGTGAAACCTTTCCGCTGCTGCCCAGGATGGCCCAGCGCCGTCCATCAGCAGTCAGCTTCCTCCCGGGCTGTCCCATGCACCACAGACCTGCTTCCTGTCTCTGCGGATTAGCTGGTCCCATCTTAGAATTTCGATTAACCGAATTGTGCCACATATATAGCCTCTCGTGTCTGGCTTCTGTCATGTAGCAAACTGTTTTGAGACTCATCTATGTTGCTCAGGATTGCAGTCCTTTTTATTGCTGAGTGATATTTCCCTGTATGGAAATGCTGGTATTTGTTTATTCATTCTTCTGTGGGCAGACATTTGGCTTGTTTCTAGTCTGGGGCCATCAGATTGTACTGTCATGAAGATTTGTGTTTACATGTCTTCATTTCTCTCAGGTGAATATGTAGGAGTGGAACTCTGAAGTTGTAGGGTAGTTGTATATTTAACTTTATATGAAACTACCTGTTTTCGGTTTTTTGAGACAGGGTCTTACTATGTAGTTCAGGCTGCCCTTGAACTCACTGTGTTGCACCAGATGGCCTCAAACTTACAGTGATCCGCTTACCTCAGCCTCCTGAGTGCTGGGATTGTATTGAAGTTCCCTGGAAATTTGGCTCTAAAAGACAAAATAGAGCTTATTTTCAGGAGGTGTTTTATTTTCATGTACAGCAATCTACGTTTACTCACATACAGAAATCTCCATTTATCCAAATGCAGTCATGCCATCAACTTCTGGCACCATCACAGTAACTCTCCAGACCCCGAATTCCGGCCTGAATTTCTTGCGACTCCATTTCCTGTAGAACCAC
>NW_022955225.1:0-559 GCF_012274545.1 Fukomys damarensis | reverse complement strand
TATAAAATATTTATATGCAGAGAGAAAGCAGAATAAGAGCTTCTAGCTTAAGGCACTGGTGGAAACTCACTGCAGCTGATGGATATGAAGTAATTATACTAACTATAAATACCTTTTTCCAAAATGGAAGGAGAGAGTGCGTCCTTCCATCTGATTCCACCCCGTCTCGTTCTATGAAAGCAACATTTCTTTAATACTAAAACCAGACAAAGCCATTAAACAAAAAACAGATACTGACCTTCCTTGTGAAGTAAATGCAAATATCTTAAAACAGTAGCATATCGAATTTAACAGTGTATACAAGAAGTAAATACATCACTACCAAGTAAGGTTCATTCCAGGAATGCACATATTTCAACATCAGAAATAAAATGATGTAATTCACCATGTTAGTAATGAAGAAATATATCAGATGAATTGATGCAGAAATAGCATTTGACAAGATTCAGTGCTTATTTGTGATAAATATTCTTAGTAAACAATGAAGAGAATATTCTTATCTTAATAAAGAGCATTCTTTCTCCCTATATTCAAGAAAAAGCCAAGAATGTCCTTTCTT
>NW_022955224.1:0-206 GCF_012274545.1 Fukomys damarensis | reverse complement strand
TTTTCCCTTATTTCCTTTCCCCTCCCCTTCCCACTTCCCCTTTAGCCATTTTCTTCCTATTTCTTATTATCAGTTATACAGTTTGAACCTTATTTACTCTTTTAGTTTTTTACACCAGAGAAACTATTCGGTATTAACTCAAGTGTGTTTCATTTATTTCACTTAAGATGAGGCATAGGAAAAGAGTTCGTGAATAAAACCTCAGT
>NW_022955223.1:0-203 GCF_012274545.1 Fukomys damarensis | reverse complement strand
GGTTGAAATCCATTTGATCTGCAAAGAGGATAGCTACTTCTGCAATTATGTTTTTGTTTGTTTGTTTTGGTTTCTGTCACATGGAGTATTGTGCTCCACCCTTTACTTTCAGTCTGTTTTTAAAAAATTCATTCTTAATTATTCTGATATCTACCATGTTGTTAGATCTTGGCTCTTGACCCACCCTGCAAGTCTATTTCTTT
>NW_022955222.1:0-293 GCF_012274545.1 Fukomys damarensis | reverse complement strand
ATTGTGTGGTATATTCATTCCATTAGACTTTTTGTCATTGTTGGCTTCATTGTCTCTTTCTAGGATGTCCTGGAGAAGTTTTTAAAATGCTGGGTTGGTGGGTATGGTTTCTTAAGGTGCTCCTTGTCATGGAAATACCTTATTTCTCCATCAATTTTGAAGATAGCTTTTTCAGGATATATCAGTCCAGGTTGGAAACTATTTTATTTTAGGTTCTGAAACACTTTATACCAAGCCCTTTTGGCCTTTAAGGGCTGTGTTGAGAAGTCTATAGTAATTCTAATGGGTTTAGA
>NW_022955221.1:0-211 GCF_012274545.1 Fukomys damarensis | reverse complement strand
GGAACTCACTATGTAGCCCAGGCTGGTCTTTAACTCACAACCATCCCTTTCTGCCTCAGCCACAAGATTGCTGGGATTACAGGCCTGCAACACCACACCCAGCTTCTGTCCTATTTTCAAGAAGGTTGGCTAAGGGTTTATCAATTTTATTTATTCTTGTGAAAAGCAACTCTTTGATTCATTGATTGTTTGTATCATTCTCTTAGTCTCC
>NW_022955220.1:0-221 GCF_012274545.1 Fukomys damarensis | reverse complement strand
CAGATGATGATTAAGATGCTAATAAAAAAATGGTGCCAGGTACCACAACAGCAACAGAACTTTCCTGTTTTCTGGATATTATTCCTTTGTTTTTGTTTTGTTTTGTTTTGTTTTTTATAATGGAATGTGCTGAATGTCTATAACTTTGTTCAGATGACTGCAGAACCTGGAAAAGTTGTTGCTTCTATCAATGCATAACATACTGCTATTATTAGTCTTTA
>NW_022955219.1:0-254 GCF_012274545.1 Fukomys damarensis | reverse complement strand
AACTATCCTCATCTCCCTGTGAGCACCAGGGATATGGGCCTAAGACATATTTCCCAGTTACATGCTTCAGGAAAAGCCACTAGGTGTAGACTTCCTCTGACCAACCTCCTTGTGTGCTGGAACAGACAAGGAAGTGAGCCAGCTTCAACTGGGCAGAATCATAAACTGAGACCCCGAATGACCTCATACATCACAGTTACATCCCACGCCTCTTTGCCACTAGCCTGGGCTGCTAATCTCTATGCTAACCTCAT
>NW_022955218.1:0-230 GCF_012274545.1 Fukomys damarensis | reverse complement strand
TGTTTCACTCTCTGCCAGGCAGAGACCTACAAACAAAAGGAATACAGTTGTATGCCATATAAAGTTTGGACCTCACTGATAAAATCACAGTGATGCAGCACTTTTCTCTGTGGAGTACTTCACATTCATCAAAGGTAATTCTTTGATTTCAAAGGGCTAAGCGGGGCAACAAGCTGTGTCCTGGGGAAAGCTGCAATTCAAACCACAGAAGCACTCTGCTGAGTGTGTTT
>NW_022955217.1:0-352 GCF_012274545.1 Fukomys damarensis | reverse complement strand
TGGAGGCCTTTTTGGCTGTTCACGCTCCGTGCAGTGGAAATGAGACTTTGAGTCTTACAATAGTAATTCCTTCTTTAGCTTTAAAAAGAACAGTGACAAAAGTTTTAGCAGCTATCTGTCACTTTGCAGCAGGAAGTGCTAACTAACAGTGTGATTATGTCACCTGGCAGTGGTGCCTTTGCCGAGCCAGCTCTGAGGTATGATTCCAGGCCTAGTCCTACATTTAGGAAATTCTATTAGTAATCCAAGATCTCCTTTAACCACAATCTCGTGTGATTAAATTATACAAATTTCTATTGCTTAAAACTAACATACATTCTTAAATCCAAACATCACCCAAAGCCACTTTTGA
>NW_022955216.1:0-332 GCF_012274545.1 Fukomys damarensis | reverse complement strand
TGAGAAAATGAAAAAATCGAAATAAAGTGTTTGTAAATGGGGAGGGGAGGAGGAGGGTGAAGGTAGGGCAGCGATAAGGGGAAAAAAATGAGAACCAAGACCTGTCATGTGAAGGGGCAAGATCTCAATGATGAATGTAACGGTACTGTATACCTAAAATGTACCAATAAACTCTATGAGGGAAAAAAAAGAAATAAAAACAAATTTTTAAAAGAGGGATCTAGAGATTAAAGTCAGTATGAAGGCCCTGAGTCCAATCTCTACTATCGCAAAAACAACCAAACAACAGAAAAGCATGGAATTTTTTCATGTGTGGAAACTAAGAAAAAAAA
>NW_022955215.1:0-505 GCF_012274545.1 Fukomys damarensis | reverse complement strand
AAAATTGTAATGTGCCACCAATTTTGGAATGCTGATCCTGCCATCCCTCCCCCATACTGTACCTTATCCGTAGACATCGAACACATTTTACTTATATAAAAATGCAGAAATAAAAATAAGACCTTTACGTTGAGACTATACTTTTAAGTGAAGTAAATAGGACACACTTGAGTAAATACTGAATAGTTTCTGTAGTATGAAAAATCTACAAGTATAAATAAGTTACAAATGGTATAATTGAGAGTGTGAAATAGCAAGAAAATTATCAAAGGGGAAGAGGGACGGGGAGGGGAAAGGAAATAAGGGAAAAGAAAATGTGAAAAAGGAAAAAACTGAAACAAAGTCTTTGTAAATAGGGAAGGGTGAAGGGGGTGAAGGGAGGTCAGGGGTATGGAGAAAAAACAAGAACCAAGACATATGGCATAAAGGTACAAGTCCCAACGATAAATGTAACTGTATTGTTTGCTTTAAATGTACCAATAAACTTAATGGGGAAAAATAAGAC
>NW_022955214.1:4243-8316 GCF_012274545.1 Fukomys damarensis | reverse complement strand
CAAGGTCTACAAGGCACTGCTCTTGGGCACCTCTCTTGTTGGCTCTCACCCCACACTTGTGCTTCCACTGCCTTTGTGGAGGGTCTCTGCAGCTGCTGCCTTCTGCAGAGGTTCCTGCCTGATCCTGCAGATGTCCAGGTCTGCTTTGAGGTCCGATGGAGGCTTCCATTGCCACAGTGCTTGGACTTGGTACACTTGCAGAGAGTTCATCTAATGCACACCATGGACATACACCATCTGTGCAATCTGCAGATGAACTTTCGATTTTGAATTGGTAAAATTATTGATACATGAATTATTTCAGTAGATTTGAAATGGTAATGAGTCACAGGAGGATGGAGACTAAGGAGGACCGAGGATCTCAGCTGGTCCGAGTGTAACTGCTCCGTACTAGGATCCTGGAAGGGCCGGATTCTGAGCCTCTTGATCACAGGTTTCCTCCGCACCCTCTGAAGGGACTGAACATCCCTGGACTATAAAGAGTGTGGTCTGTGGACCCTGATCACCCCGAAGGGAGATTTGTGCCTGTGCTCACACTGACTTCTGCTCACTCTAGATTTCAATTTTTCTTTAGACTTTAACAGGTTCCCCAGACCCGGGCCAGGATCTGGGCCAGATGAACACAGCAGAGTCATTCTCACACAAGTTATCCTGAGCTCTGCACAACTGAGGAAATGTTCTCCTATCCAAGCAACAGCTACAACACAACAATGTCTGAGACCTTGAGGTAAGGGTAGAGCCATGCAAGGGAAGTATCAGGGACAAGTGTGATATGGAGAAGGCCCAGATCCTGACAGGAAACATCCTTTTGCTTCGTTTAATTAATTTTTTAAATTTTATGACTACATATTGAAGTTCATGCACTTTGTAATCTTCTCGGGGAACGATACCATGCACACACTACAGGTTGTTTCCTTTTCTAAATCCCCTTCTGCTTCGCTGCCCCTCTGTTCTACCTCCTCCAATTTCACTGTTCCATTTTTCATTCTTGTTGCCATTTTTATTTTTCCTTAGCTCATCCTATGGCATATAATGTTCACATTAATTGAAATTACAATGTTCTTCAACACGACATAACTTTATTCTACTTATGTCTCTTTCCCCTCCTCCTGGGCCCTTGCCCTTGGACCACTTCCTTATTGCAAGAGACCCAGCCCCTTGTCCTCTTCTCTCCACCCTTTATTATTCCCTTCGATGGTACAGTGCTCTCAATGTACTGTGTGTCTTGAGGTTGCCCTGCCTGGTGTGTGCACCCCTGTGGGGATGTTCATGTCGGGGCTCACACTGAGGTCCCCTTTTGATTAATCAAGCACTTGGGCCTACAATCCTTACAACGCTTCTCAACAACTCCCTGAACTATTCTAAATCACAGTCCAAATGCTTAGTGATGTTTAGCACACCGACTCTTTTAATGAGAGCACATGACATGATTTTTCTGCATTGTCATTCTTTTGTCAATCTGTGTAATCTTTTGATTAATCAAGCACTTGGGCCTACAATCCTTACAACGCTTCTCAACAACTCCCTGAACTCTTCTAAATCACAGTCCAAATGCTTAGCGATGTTTAGCACACGAACTCTTTTAATGAGAGTACATGACATGATTTTTCTGCATTGTCATTCTTTTGTCAATCTGTGTAGGGAGCAGGATTCTTTGAAGTATATTCTGATGATTCTGAAATATTTTATGTCAGTCAACTTGGTATCATAATTTATAAATTTTTTACTTTTGAGTTGTTATCCTATCTTGATGTGTAATTGAAATCTATTTGAAACAAAATATAGAATTTGTTGAATATTGTCTTAACCTTCACAATTGTCTCGATATATAGGCAATCCATTTCTTCAAATCTTCTAGTTCTCTGAAATTTCCTGTTTTTGTAATTTCCCAAACAGATATTGTGGTACTGAAATGACTTTGTATCACTTTTCTCCTGTGGACCGAGCCTGAAGATGGTCCTTCTCCTCCTCCCTACTCCCTTTCTCCTCGCTGCCCACTTCTCCTCCATAGATTAGAACGTCCTGGACTCATTTATGCTGTAGACCCTGGATGGCACAGCCCCAGGAGACAGTCCCACTACGTAACCTCCCCTGTTCCCTGCTACCTTCCTGCCCATGCCCCCTCATGAAACAGCTGCAGTAATTCCCCCAGGTCAGGGAGGCCACGTAGCACTATTTGCCCTCCTTCTCTTCCTGCTTCCCTTCCACCATAAAGCAAGCGGAGCTCCAGGTGGCCTTGAGATCCTGACAAGCTATGGTTCCAACTGGTCCCAAGCTTCAAGAAGAGTTGTGGTTTCTTTGTTCCTCTTCATCTCCCACTGCTCTCCCCAGCTTTCAGACCCTATGCGGTGCAGGTCAGAGCAGTTTTCATTATTTAAATTTTATAAAATTAGAAGGACTTCATATATAGGCTCTTTCTTACTGAACTGGGCATGGATATTTGTAAACTTACACGTGTTTGACATATTATACAGTGCATGTGTTGAATTTTAAAAGAATGTTGCCTAATTAATGAATTTTCCAGCCTTTGTTTATTATCTTCATTCTCAAAGACACAGGCACCTGGGAAATATGTGCTTCATACAACATCAATCCCACATATGTTAGAGATCCTGCCAATTACCATATTCTTGCTGTTAATTCAGGTAATTTGTCTGTCTCAGATAACATGCCTGTGTCAAATTTACCACAATATTTGCAGTAGGTAAAAGTGAACGTTATTCCCATTTCATGAATGGGGCATCCTCCAATTTATTAAAGAGGATGGGAACTTACATCAGGGCATCGAGGAGGAGCGCTTTGTAAGTTGGAGATAACGAAGCAGGGAACTGATTGCGGATCAGAATGGCTAATGACAGGTGACTGCAGTTTACTTTATTTGTAAAACTTAAAACAGTTATTTCCTCTCAGATACACTAGAATCTCTTGTTTTATGGAAAATCTCATCTGTTTTGGTACCTACATGTTAGATAAAGTTTAAATATGTTTAGGTTATGTTTAGAACAATTATTATTTTGTTTTTGGTTTATCTCCCTCTGTAGAGGTGCAGGACTCAGCGGGAAATAATGGTCTTCTATAAGTTTTGCTTTATTCTTCCACTTCTGGTCAGCATTTCATGTAGATAAGAGCTCGACCAACCTGAGGCCATTACCACTGCATCTATTTACTTCCCTTCTGGTTGGAGGTCTTAACATCTCTCAGAAGAGATTCAAATGACCAATAAATATATGAAAATATATTCAGTACTTTGTCCTTTAGAGAAATTTAAATTAAAACAATACTGAGCCATATTTGCATGTTGTCCTGCTATATGCAGAGCACTGAGGGTGAGAAGCAGGAAAGATTTAAAACCCAGATTAGATGTGAGTTTGCAGGTCAGGTCTGGTGAAAACAACAACATTTGGATAAAATTAGAATTTTACATAGCTATGTTATGATGTTCACTTATAATTCATAACCTTCATTTTTCACACACTCAACACATGACACAGGTGTCAGAGTTTACTTCAATGCACAAATGTGGAACTTCTCACGAAGGGCAAGTGAGGTATTCAGTGTGATCACAAGTCCATACCTGGTACAAGTCTACATGATGAAGTTCTTCCCTCAGGACCCCCAGGAGAGAGTTGGATACGCATAGTGAGATTCACAGGGCCTCCCTGTGTTAAAAATAAACTCTGATTTTTCTTTTTATTGAGTTTATTGGTACAATCTAGGTATACAATAGAGGTACACTCATCACTGGGATCCTGTACCTTGACATAATAGGACTTACTTCTCCTTTTTCCCCCTTGTCCGTGCCCTCCCTTCACCCATCCTCCCCTCCCTATTTACAAACACTTTATTTTCATTTTTTCAGTTTCTCACATTTTTTTCCTCTCCCTTATTACCTTTCCCCCACCCTTCCCACTTTCCCTACACCTTTAGCCCCTTAATTCCTATTTCACATTATTAATTATCTCATTAGGATCCTGTGTACTATTATAGTTTTTCACACCAGAGAAACTATTGGGTATTTCATTTAAAGAAATCTCTGTATGAATATTGAAAATAGGGAATCCAAAAATAAAACT
>NW_022955214.1:0-3721 GCF_012274545.1 Fukomys damarensis | reverse complement strand
TATTAATAATAGCAGTATGTTATGCATTGATAGCAGCTACCCTACCCAAAAACTAATGAGTCCATTCAGTCAGTTGAGCTGTAATCAATAATTTCACTGAAATAATTTGATGTGCAATCATAGATGTGGGAAAAAATAAGTCTGAATTATGTAACATAATACTGACTGACCAGACACATAAAAGATCTTTAAAATCTCTCTTCCTGTGGCCACTGAAGGAGATGCTAGTCTTTCGGAAAGAAAAGCCTCCAAACTAATTCTCCATACTTGCCAGGAAGTCCATTTCTTACAACAATGGGTGTTGCGCGCCCTCTGCTGGTCGGAAGTGCCCCTACGGGGAGGTTTGTGTCTGAGCTCCCACTTGTATCAAATCGCTGTGTCTCTTGTGCAGAAATATATGGCTGTGTCTTCTGCACTTGCAGAATTCAGCTGCAGAGACAACTCGTTCTTGTCTGTGTTTCTGGAGATGGAGATGCGGCTCTTGAGGGACAGGTTCTAGATACTGCCACCATTGCTATTCATGTACGCCATCCACTCCAGGCCCTTTCCTGGGGGCTGACGGATTCAATTCCAACCGTAACCACCGGTTGTGATGGAGAATCCAGTGACCTTGCAGGTGAGGGACAGGGACTCTGTGGGCTTCACCAGGCCAAGCCCTGACTCCTGCAGCTACACCTGAGACAAAACACCTGGGGACAAGTGAAAACCATCCTGTCAGTCACGTGCTTTCCTCACCTTCCCATGGACCCCTGTTTCACACTGAGGACACTCACCATGGGGACCTGTCACCAGGCACAGGAGAAGATCCAGCAGTCTCATCTTCTGGACCACACCTGCCTTCCCCAGAGGTCTCAGCCCTGTCTGAGGATGGAGCTGTGAGCCCCCACACCCTGAGAGGGGAATTTGAATCTAGAGATGGAGGAAAAATTTGCATGTGGGTGCTCACTGACTATATGAAGGGGAGCCTGAGAACAGACTCTTTTTGCTTCTTTTGTACCAATAAGAGGAATCTCCTCTCCTGAACTCAAGCTGAATTTAAGGTTGTGCTAAGTGGGAAGTTGATTTCAGAGGAATGGTGAGAGTCAGGCAGTGATGATCTCATTTTCCATCTAGAGATGGAGGAAAAATTTGCATGTGGGTGCTCACTGACTATATGAAGGGGAGCCTGAGAACAGACTCTTTTTGCTTCTTTTGTACCAATAAGAGGAATCTCCTCTCCTGAACTCAAGCTGAATTTAAGGTTGTGCTAAGTGGGAAGTTGATTTCAGAGGAATGGTGAGAGTCAGGCAGTGATGATCTCATTTTCCTAATCCCAGGTCAGGCGTGTGACACCATGCCTGGCTATAAACTCATTTTTCTTTTCTGAAAGAAAAAAGCACCAGTACTCATATGCACGCCAGTTAATGAGTTTCTCATTTTCCCTGTCAATATCTATGATTGTATATAGTGTAGATATAAGAAAAGTATATAGTGTAGATATAAGAAAAAAGTGGTTGCACCAGTTCTGCACTCCCACCAACAATGGAGAAGAGTTCGTTTCTTCCTACAACCCCGCCAACATTTGTTATTGTTTGATTTCTTGATAACAGCCATTCTTGGTGGGGTGAGATGGAATCTCAGCATTGTTTTCATCTGCACCTCTCGAATGACCAGTGATGTGGAATATTTTTTCATATATTTACTCGCTATTTTAACTTCTTTGTCTGAGAAATGTCTGTTCATTTCAGATGCCTATTTTTGAATCAGGTCTTTATATTTGGGGGGCTGATTGTTTTGAGATCCTTATATATTCTAGTTAATAGTCCTTTGGATGAGGAGCAGCTGGTAAAATTTTTTCCAATATTGTAGGTTGTCCTTAATTCTGTTGATGGTTTCTCCATTGTTGGTGGAGGGCAACCACTATGGAAATCAATATGGAGATGCCTCAAATAGCTGGGCCTAGAGGTTCCATTTGACCCAGCCATCCCTCTGCTGGCTATCTTTCCAAAAGAATGAAAAGAATCATATCACAGAGATATATGCACACCTGTGTTTATAGTGGCACAGTTTGTAGTAGCTAAATATTCACAACAGCCCATTTGCCCAGCAGCTGGAAACTGGATAAAGATGTGGTTTTTCTATAAAATAGAATACTACTCAGCCATTAAAACGAGAAGTTAGATTCATTCATAGGAAAATGGATACATATTGAGGATATACTCCTAAGTGAAATACATAAGGCACACATGTGAGACTATCAAATAGTTTCTCTGGTGTGAATAAACTATAATAGATAAAATCCTATATAATCCTATATAACTGACAATGTGAAATAGCAAGAAAGGGACTAAAGGTGTAGGGAAAGTGGGAAGGGTAGGGGAAAGATCATAAGGAAAAAGGAAAAATATGAGAAAATGAAAAATTGTAAATGAAGTGTTTGTAAAAGGGGAGGGGAGGAAGTGGTGAAGGGAGGGAAGGGATAAGGGGAAGAAATGAGAACCAAGACCTGTCATGTAAAGGTACAAGATCCCAATAATGAATGTAACTGTACTGTATACCTAAAATGTACCAATAAACTCAATGTGAAAAAAAGGTGATCAAGTTCTCTATATACATTAAATCAGTATGCTCTTATTTAATGGAGCAGAAATGATTTATTCTAACAGATTCCATTCTGAAAAAAAGGGAAGTTGTGCTTTTCGAGAAAATGACGTTCATCTGGCTGGGTGTGAGGATGGGACATCTTGCAGTGTCAGACAACAAGGTTATCCTCCAAATTGGAGGAATGAGCTACGTTGCTGGAGGAATAAGACAGCTTATGGGGTGGTCTGTTAATGAGTTATCACATCTCATCTTGTAGTGCATTTTGGCTGACATTAACATTCACTTCAGAGGATTCAAAGTGATCAGATTTTTCTCATAATGTGCATAGAAGTTAGTCAAAGAAAAGATTGCTGAATGGCATAAATGTTTTTCTTTAAAAAAGGAATTGACTTCATAGTAATTTTATGTGTGACCCATCCATGCCAAAAGCTCTACCAGAGACCAGGGTATACACACCTGTGAGGAATCCAAGCACCCTAGGAAACTTCTACCAGGATTGCCAGCTAATCTCTACTCACCAAATTTTCTCTCCCACTTAATGATACACAAGAGAATATACACCCATTTTAATTGAATATTTGAGTGAGAGTACGTGGGTTCCACGAAGATGAATAGAGATGTTCTGTTCACTGGGAATCAAGAAGGCTTTGTAAAGGGTGACCCTCACCTTGTAGGCTGCCCGACATGCAGTACAGCCCAGCACGGAGCAGTAATGCTGTTGCCAAGATGAGGAGATTGTGAACGAGAAGCCATGATTCCTGATTTCTCAGTTTTACAGCACAAATGTGGTACGTGGGTTCCACGAAGATGAATAGAGATGTTCTGTTCACTGGGAATCAAGAAGGCTTTGTAAAGGGTGACCCTCACCTTGTAGGCTGCCCGACATGCAGTACAGCCCAGCACGGAGCAGTAATGCTGTTGCCAAGATGAGGAGATTGTGAACGAGAAGCCATGATTCCTGATTTCTCAGTTTTACAGCACAAATGTGGCAATGAAAAGCCAACAAAATGAAGTGAGGAATAGTGGTGTCATGTGTCAAAAATCAACCTGTCGTACAGATGGAAATGCTCTAACACACCATGCATGAGTTTCCTAGTTAGTTCATCCTTTTACCTTTATGTCTTTGTCAACACCTGCT
>NW_022955213.1:0-227 GCF_012274545.1 Fukomys damarensis | reverse complement strand
AGAAACAACCCTTGTTGGGGGAGGTCATGACAAAATGTAGGACATGGCAGAAACAAGAACACAATAACACTCACACACAGTTAGACACACACACATGAGCGTGACCCCATACACCCTCAAAAAAATAAAGAAAAAGTAAGATTTACGGTGATTCTTATACACAATAAGAGAAGGGGAAGGGAGAGGATATTTGTCAGGGTATGGGAAAGAAGGAAAGGATAGAGAGA
>NW_022955212.1:0-243 GCF_012274545.1 Fukomys damarensis | reverse complement strand
CACATCACCTGTTGTTCAGATCAGGGTGAGCGTCTTATATCCTCAAATATTTATTATTTTGTGTGATAAAGCATTCAAAATGCTTTCTTCCAGCTTTTTTGAAATGCACAATACGCTACCATTCTCCATAGTCACTGTGCTCTGTGGCAAAGCAACAGATCTTATTCTTCCTGTCTAACCCAGTGTGGTAAGATTTGAGGGAGGCTGGAAAGCTTCGTGATAGTCGCTGCTATGATGGTCACA
>NW_022955211.1:0-260 GCF_012274545.1 Fukomys damarensis | reverse complement strand
TACTTAGTGTTTGTTTAGAATTATATTATCTTGTCAGTTATAAAGTGGCAATTACTTCAGTTCATTGCCAATCTTAACTATGGAAAGTTTTATTTAAAAATAAATGACGAAAGTTTAGCAAATAACTATAAAATAATTTCAACACTCATTTTTGCCACTGTATTTAATTTGTAATTGGACTAAGCTCTGGATAATTAATGTTTGAAAGGAATACAGTCCACTTCAGATTACATTTTTTTATCCATTGAATTTAGGGTACA
>NW_022955210.1:0-661 GCF_012274545.1 Fukomys damarensis | reverse complement strand
TTCATGCTAAATGACCTTTTTGATTTATTTTTCTTTGTTTCCGAAATGGGGGCGGACATAATTTGTTTCTTCAAATCCAAGCAGAAAAGAGCTTCTTTAAGATTTTGTGCTCTAGAAATACTAGAAAATTCACATGAAAAGAAAATGAATGGCATCAACTTGTACATTTTCCTTCTCCTAAACTAGGTTTATTTAAATATAAAAATTCTCTAGTATCGATCCATTTCTTCGGTATGTCAAAAATGATTTTAAAAATAGGAGTAAACTTGAGGAAAGAGGATTCCAGAGGTATTTCTTAGCCTCCAACTTTCAGAACAACCTCTGTTTACCCTGGGAGTTTTAGCATTCATCAGACCCAAGTTTGGCTTATCTTTTTAAGAAATAAAAATAGTACTGTCAAAAATCCATAGACACCCGCAAATAATTTATTTCCATTAATAAGTGAATGCAGCAAAGTCATTGGATATAAAACTAATCTACAAAACACAGTGACTATATATGTTACTAAGTAAAATTATATAATATAAATTTCCAAAAATAGTACTGTTGACCTGTTTCAAGGTCATTAAGTCTGCAGTGCTAGGGATATGGCCCAGTGGTGGTGCACTTGCCTAGCATGCCCAAGGCCCTGACTTCCATCCTCAGTACCATAAAAAACAAA
>NW_022955209.1:0-1768 GCF_012274545.1 Fukomys damarensis | reverse complement strand
GTGAAAACTAACTTTGCAGTGTAATCTGAATTCAGTCTATGTATTTTTAATTCAGATGCTGCATTCACTTTATGAGAAAAAGACTTTTCCATATTTTCTATTGCAAATGTACACAAAGCTTTGAATATAATGAAAATAGCCCCAAATTGGAGCAGAACTGAACTAGATCCAAAAACTCAGTTCTGCTACCTCAGGGCATGTTTTCACGCAAATAAATGCTATTAACCTTGAGCATCTACACACACACACTGCTGTTAGTATCTCCTTCACAGGGTTCTCGTTAGAAAGAAAATGAAATACTATCTGTGAAGCTCTGGATACAAAGTAAGGACCTGACAGCCATTATCTTTTATACTTATCAACCCCTGCCCTCTTAGAGGGAGATGGACAATTGTATTTTCTTCTAAGGACAAACCGGTCTGGATAGAAATATTTTTCAAAACATCTTAGACTCAGAACATTCTCAGAGAAAAGGGACAGGTTAGAGCAAGAGAACACACTCGTTTCGCAAAAGATTAAATTTCCACATAGGAAGATTCCAGAAGAACAGCCTTCAAAGACAAACTATGACCGTTCCCTCTCATCCTACAGAAATAGCTAAAAACACCAGCCACTGGGAAGAAAAAAAAAACAAAACAAAACACTCAAATTCCAAACCTCAGCAGGACTTTTGGCTGTTTTCCCCCCATTTATCGAGCCTCCTCACAAGCGATCGGAGGTGGCAAGCCAGGAGTTAAAGCACCAGCCACCATGTTTTTCTAGACACTGCTGTGTCCTTTTAAGAACTGCATAAACAAGTTTGGAAGTTACGGGTGAGGGATCCTCTCACACACAGCACAAGAGCGCCACCTTCTGCTTGAGGCCGAAGAGAAACTTTTCAAAAATGCTGCCGTTTGCGTCCTAGGTGAACTATAATCTCTTCTCACAAAATTGAAACTATACAACCTTTCGCTTCTAAGCACTTCACTCCGAATACTTATCTATTGTTCATAAGTGAAATAAAGAATCTTACAAAGTACCATATTGATTTTAAGTAAACTGGATTTTTAAAACTTAGTAACATTTTCTTTAAATCCTTCAGGATTTACGTGTTAATTTCATTTTCTTTATAGTGGGAGGAGAATCGGATAACCTCTTTCATATTAGTCCTCCTGTGGCTGCACTCCACTGAATTTTGGTCTTATAGAAAGACAAGATTAATTCTTGCCCACCAGCCTGTTCATAAATTACCAGTGGTTTTTGAAAATTTTAATAAACACATGAGAGTTTTTGGAGAAAAAATTTTATCTTGACAAAGGGAAGTAACATTCAATTATATTAAGTGACTTTATTTGGACCTTGAAAATTAATAGCTACCCATAGGTGGTGGTGTTTTATAAAAACAAATGGCAGAAAACTTTTACACTGAAACTCCCCAATCTAAACTGAAACCTAACATAATTTATATAATTACATAATAAAATAGAAGGTCGTTTTTCTTCTATCTATTTTATGAAAGGTGAAATATTTCACAATCTGACCATAAATGTAAGCTCATTGCTAATATATTTCCCATTGTTTTCTTTTTTGGCTCTATCAAATTTTCAGATTTCTTAGTCTTGTTGAAAGGTAGTCGTAGATATTTAAGATTTTGGTACTGCATCTAGGTAAGGGAAACAAGAAATTCAAACTGATGTGTTCAACCCAAGAGTCTAACTATCTTCTAATGATGTCTGAAATTATCTTTTTTTCTCCTTCATGACATTTACAGGTCAACAATCAGAAGTTA
>NW_022955208.1:0-208 GCF_012274545.1 Fukomys damarensis | reverse complement strand
TACAGTTGTACTCCACATAAGGTGTGGACTTCACTGGTAAACTTACAGAGTTGCAGCACCTTTTTCTGTGGAGTACTTCACATTCAGGAAACTGACCGCTTTAGCTTTAAACGGCTAAGGGGTGAGAGAAGCTGTTTCCCGGGGTAAACTGCCCTTTAAACCACACAAGCCCTCTGCAAAGTGCATTTATGTTCTAACGTCAAACTGA
>NW_022955207.1:0-837 GCF_012274545.1 Fukomys damarensis | reverse complement strand
ACATTGCTAGGACAAAATATCAGACACATGCAACTTCAAGGAAGAGAATTTTATTCTGACTTGCAGCTTAAAGATTCCAGTCCATGGTTGGTTGGCTCTGAGGTAGAAATACCATGGCATAGGGGCCGAGGCAATGGGAAGGTGTTCATGCCATGGCAGCTGGGAAGCAGAGCAGGTTTGAAAAGGCCATGGAGGAGGCCATCAAGGACCAGAGTTCCCAATGTCACACCCTCGTAGCCCACCCAGACACACCCAGAATTGTATTTTTCTATTCTGCTACACATCACTCAGGCAAGCCAGTTGACAACCAGGATTACCATCCCAAGCCTAGCCCTTGTCAACATGATACTAAACCACATTGCCTTAAGTTGTGAGTAACCTCCAAACAGATATGCCAGTGAAGTCGTAGTTCCACCTCACATAATTGAACTAGCCTGCAAGCAACCGAAAACACCAACCCCTTCTCCACAGTCTCAAAAGTTCCAGGGTTGCTATAAAGCCCAAGCCCAGAGTCTCCTATGAAGTTCAAGGTAAACTCTTAGGTGGGAACACCTGAAAAATTCAAAGAACAAGTTACAAAAGAGTCAAGATGCAATGGCATCAGGTAAATATCCCTATTCCAAAAGGGAGGAATGGGGGACCAGGAACGCATCAGACCAAAGCAAGACTGAAACCCAGCATGGCAACATGAAGTTCTATAGCTCCATGTCTAACATCTGGGGCGCTTAGGAGTAAGATCTGAGATCCGAAGGGTGTGGGTGGCCTCATCCCCCAGTCCTTGCTGATCACAGCCCACGTGGCCTCTCTTTTGGACCAGAACAGCCCACTGTGCACACC
>NW_022955206.1:0-214 GCF_012274545.1 Fukomys damarensis | reverse complement strand
AATGAATCCTTGTTAGACCTTGGCCAAACACAGAAAGTGGCCCTTTGAGAGCTACTGGAAATGGGAGGGTGGCAGGATAGACTGGCTTCTATGCCGTCATATGCTTGTGATAGGGAATCGGGCACATGCTGGAGTTGCTGGGTGAGGAACAAAGCCTGTGCTCTGAGAACACAGGGAAGAAAATGGAAGCAAACTGGCCCTGTGCTCCTGACTG
>NW_022955205.1:0-275 GCF_012274545.1 Fukomys damarensis | reverse complement strand
TGTCACCTGCAAATAATGATAATTTAACTTTTTCCTCTCCTATCCCTATTGATTTTATTTCTTTTGTGTCTAAGTGCTCTGGGTAGTGTTTCCATAAATATATTGAACAAAAGTGGGGACAGTGGCCATCCATCTCCTGTATCTGATTTCAGAGTGAAAGCCTTCAGGTTTTCTACCTTTAGTGTGATACTGGCTGTTGGTTTGTCATAGATGGCTACTTTTACATTGAGATAAAGACCACGTGATCCAAGTTTTTGCATGTTTTTTTAAAAATC
>NW_022955204.1:0-225 GCF_012274545.1 Fukomys damarensis | reverse complement strand
CTCATTAACAGAGGCCGCTCAGTGTTAATCCCTGTCACACGGGATCATGGGTCTTCCTGACTCGACTGCTTCACTGACTGCTCAACTGAGAGGCCAAAGGGTGAATGATCCCTTAGAGATAAAGTGTGATGCGGGGACAGTGGAGAGGGAGGAAAAGAGAAAATGATGCTGTGCTTTCTAGGCATTCAGTGCATCTAAGGACTCTTCGATTTAAGATAAAAATCA
>NW_022955203.1:0-1155 GCF_012274545.1 Fukomys damarensis | reverse complement strand
AGGTAAAAAGTCATATTATTTGCAGGCCCTTATTTTTGCAGGAGGATGGAAAAGCTAGAAGACCAATAAGAGAGATGCAATGACAAGACTGGACAAATAATTAAGACCCGCTAGTGGCAAGACAAAGATGATTTCAAAATTCTGAGCTGGATGACAGGGACAGATGGTGATCTCTTACGAAACATGGCAACCTGTCCCAATCTTTGTATAATCGGAAATGCACATATTGGGAACATTCTATAGCAGACAGAGTTAAAGTTGAGAACTTCTAATACAGAGAAGTCTCATAATTCTTTTATTTCTTGAAGAAAAAACTGTGTTTTTCTTTTTGATGGCAAATCTGTGGCCAGGAGTCAAATATATACACACTGCATCCATGCAAATAGAAGCAGCATGAATTAACAGTGGGGGAACATTATGAACAAGATTCTTAGTACATTTTTGCTTGAAAGCACTAATAAATCAGTTATGTAGAAAGCCTCTGTCCCACTACAACACCTTCCCTCAAGGTAATGAGGATATATTCCTCATTTATTACTTGTCTAAGCTTTAACCTTTGTAAGTTTGCCTAAGTTAACTCACAATTCAAGTTATAGTGTGATGATTTATGTATGATGTTATTAAATATTTCATGAAAAATATACTTTTTACTCCGTATCCCCTAAAGTCATTTCAGATAGTTTTTTTCCCCTCCAACTTGTCTTTCTTTAAACCCGAAATTAAAATGACTAATAAGAAGACAAAAGGGCAATTCTTTTTCTTTTGGCTCCTTAGGGTAATTTGGGTAGGAAAGCGGGGAGGGAGGTCACTGAACTATTTTTATACAGATGGAAGTAAAATTCTCAAATTCCAGCTGAAATCTGGGTAGTTTATGACCTTGTGACTGACCTCAGACTGAATTCAGGAGTGGAGCTGAGTAAGTATTTTGAATATCATGTCAATTATGCATTAGCTGTAACTGAAAAGTGGAATATGGATATTATATTTGGATTATCCATGCAAAAACTATCTCAGTTAAAGTAGCCTAAATTAGCAATCTCAATTAATTTTATATCCATAACCAATGAGGATGATTTTACTAGGTTGATCTGAGAATATCATAATTTTGGCTTGATGGGAACAATGACAGTTGCTATATATTGAGAGCTTATTATT
>NW_022955202.1:784-2617 GCF_012274545.1 Fukomys damarensis | reverse complement strand
TGCATTTCTACAAATTTTTTTTGTTGTTGTTTGTTTTAGTACCAGCGATCGACCTGGGCCCTTGTGCTTGTGAGGCAGGCAGTGGAACCACTGAGCTAAATCCCTGGCCCACAGAATTTTGCAATGTTTTCCATATTTGCACATCTTCACTAATATCATTTGAAGAGATGGATTCCTTGTCCTTTTCCCCTCCTCCTCTGAGTCAAGCTCTTCTCCTTAACCTCTGCTGTTCGGAGGCCATCACCTCCAATCTTATGGGCAGTGTGGAGAATCACTGGCTGAGTTGTGATCCTACGGCATTTGACATCACAAACAACTGCAAGACATCGCTCATTTATCTAGTTAGAATTTACTGGAAATGTTTCTTTGTTTCGTGGAACACAGAACAAGTTAATTACAATCACGATTACAAATATAGGCATATTCCAGAACGTCAGAGAGCTCTGAGGACATTATTCTAAGACAGGGAGAAAAGAACAAATATTGTTGGATTCCACGCATCTGAATAATCCAGTGCATCCAAATTCACACAGGCACAAAGCAGCATGGTGTTCAGCAGAAGCTTGAGCAAGGCAGGAAGAGGAAGTGGTCAAATGGGCACCGACTTCCAGTTGTGCAAGATTCAGAGAGCTCTGCGGAGGAGTTTCCAATGTGCATGTACACTTGAGCACGTACATTTAATCATGATGAGCATGGGAAACTATTTTAGCTGCATTCAAATGTAATTGTAAAATTACAAACATTAAAACTAAACTGAAAGCACAAATCACACAGTGGAAGAAAATATTCACAAACACATGCCTGGTCAGTGACACAGATACAGTCCACGGACTCTGTGGTGCTAACTTCTATGCACCATGTTAAAAAATAAAAATAATAATTAAAAAAAAAGGCAACAATCCCAGCAGACAGTTTCCAAGGGGTTTAAAAGGGTGATTCACAGGTTTTCTCAGGAGAGAGTGTAAACGAAAGCCCAGGTGAAGTAACAGCCCCACCAGGAGGATAGGAGGGGATTAAAGGGGTAACAAGTGGTGGGGAAGATGTGGAGGAATTGGGACCCCCAATTCCGCCCTCGACTTGGGGAAAGTGTGGGGTTCCTCACAAGGTTAAGGGCAGAGCTACCTGTGACCTAAGAATTCTACCTCAGCTGAACAGTTCCACTCCCAAGAGAATTAGAAGCACAGGTCTGCACAAAAACTTGTAAAATGTTCGTAGCAATATTGTTCATAGCAGACGAAAATTAGAAAGAAATGAATGTCCAGTAATTCATGGAGAGATGAACAAAATATGCTATATACATGTGATGAAGAAAACATACAACAAATGTTTCAAATTTTTAAGACTAACTATGATAAAACACACCTTGCCATTACTCCCCTCAGCATCCTCCTCCCCACTTTCAACACCCTAAAACCAGCCTTCTCCACTCACTGACGCAGTCCTGGAAGTCCTCTTTTGTGAGTTCTCTATGAGAACTCTGCAAAACTCTGCTGAGTGCTGCTGCCAAGCTCCATCCAACAGAAAGGCAGCTCATGAAAACATGAGGCTGTGTCCTCATCCATCTCAGTCATCAGGTCTGACATCAAGTGACATCGGGATCTGCCCCAAAGTCAAAGTGACCGTGAAATGTAAATGTTTTGAGGCAATTCAGGACATCAAGGCAAGTGGGACAGCACAACTGCACACTCTCACAAGAGGACTTCCAGAGCTGCCGCAAAGTGAAGAGAAGAGGTGGGGGTGCCTTGCAAGACGGGAAGATTCTGAGGGGCATCTGTGCCAGTGTGACCTTTCCTGTGATGACCTTTTCAAATTCAAACGTTCTTTGAGTGTGTT
>NW_022955202.1:0-517 GCF_012274545.1 Fukomys damarensis | reverse complement strand
GACCAGAGTGCCTCCATTCATGGCAGTTATGATAGTGGGTACCTGTCAATACATGGATAAGCAGGAAATCTTAAACACTGTGGTTATGCATGATAGACTGTCACCTCAAAAAATGGTTCAAAATGAAATGTGTTTAATTTTTTTTATTAAATTCACCGAAAACTGAATGTGTTTCCAGGTATACATTAAATTCACATAAGCTTAAGTCAGTGTGTTAAGGTCAAGTCCTGGGGATCACAGTTTAGGGCTATGTTTTTGCACCAGGCTCTGAAAAAACAAGCCTGTGGAAGAGCCTCAGGATTGACACACTTGAAAAGGGGCCAAATTAAAGCTTCAAAAACAACAATGACTACAACAAACACTAAAACTATGAGAATTACAAGGATATGCCAAGGGAAAAACCATCACCCTGAAAACACCAAGGCATTGAATAATAAGTCACTGACTGTGCTTCACCAGTACTTTAGGGATTTGGTAGATGCTCAGAATCATATGTGGGATTGAAATTCACTGAATC
>NW_022955201.1:0-467 GCF_012274545.1 Fukomys damarensis | reverse complement strand
AAAAAAAATAATTTAAAGTCATGTTGTCTAGAGTTTCCTAGATATGCCTGCAACATATCATATAGAAGATAAAAACTGTTGCCTTGCTGTGGCCCACAGCCAGCTGACCATTAGACAGGCAGCCCAGGCCTCGACATTCAACTTCTACAGTCAATAAAGGGAATTTATATTATTCTTGTTTCTTATACCCAATTTTGGCTGTTCGGCACTTTGGAAGTTTTTAGTTTTTCTTTTTATAAACAGTAGATTGAGGATTTCTATCATGGGTGAATATTATTGCTCATTTATTTTTTGCAGGAGTAGGGAGGTAGAGGAATAATGTACCTACTTTTATCTAAGACTGTGAGATCTTAATTTCTAAAAAGTCTTACTCTATCCCAATTATAAATTCAAAAGTGTTTTTAACATGACACTGCATTTAATCCAGTAGATACTGACCACTTTTAAAACTAATTAGATTGGGGGAG
>NW_022955200.1:0-232 GCF_012274545.1 Fukomys damarensis | reverse complement strand
TCTAAGCCTCAAAATCTTCACTCAAACATGAAGACACCCAACCTACATGTTCACTCTCTTGGATGGCTAAGTGGGATGTTTGTAACCTGCCTACCAGAGTACCTAGGACATAACAGGTACTCCCAAATGGTCACCATTTTATTCCTGCTCATTCTGAATAAGATTGTGACTGCAGGATGTGATACAGCAAGAACAAAACCAAGTGCAGATTAAAAGGTGTGCACTCAGAAGT
>NW_022955199.1:0-201 GCF_012274545.1 Fukomys damarensis | reverse complement strand
AGAGGAAAAGGGTGGCAGAAGGGGTGGACTGGCCAGGCTCCTCATCTCACACTCTGTCAGCCCGAATCAGGCTTTCTCCAGGAACAGTTACAGTTGGAGGAGCAAAGCCTATGAGTGATACTCGGAGTAGCTTTCCCATTAGTAAAGGAAGAAAAAGAGAGAGAGAAAAAAAATCCCACAGATTTAGGAAAGAGACATTCA
>NW_022955198.1:0-861 GCF_012274545.1 Fukomys damarensis | reverse complement strand
TGGTGATGGCTTGAATTGAGATGTGATTAAGATGCTAGGATTGACAAGACTGGTGCTTGATTAGGTGGAAGAATGCAGGGGAGAGCAAGGCTGACCTTCTGGCTTGCTGTTTGGGCATTACTGAAAACTATGATGTCACTTTTCAAGATGGGGAATATGTCTGAAGAAGGAAAAAGTGAGTTTCATTTTAGATGTGCTGAGTTTGAGCAGCCTGTAAGGCACAAAGAAGTGCTCGGCACAGAGACGGATGAAGTTGTCTGGAGTTAGAAGAAAAAAAAAGCTGGGCTGCCAGATTTAGATTTTGGTCATCATCACTTAGGAATTAAATCCCTGGGCATAGATAAGATAAATCAGAGAATATATAGCCAGAAAAGAGACAGCAGGATTTCAGCAGTTGGTTGGAAGCGCAGGAGCCTGAAAACCTGAGACTGAATAGGCAGGAAGAAAACCGGAGGAGAATACAGAATCACTGTAACCAAATGAGGAACAGGTGACAATGTCCAGCAGGGCCAACTTCAGTGAGATTAAGAAAGAGAAGCCTGCAACTGTTTGCCAGATTTAAAGAACAGGTGACCTTTGCAAAGCAGTGAAGTGGAGGAGGAAGCCAGATGGCAGTGGGCTGAGGGATGCAGGAGAAATGAGGAGGTGAAGGCACTGCTTTTGAGAAGTTTGAATGGGAGGGATGTAAAATAAAAGGCAAAAACAGAACTATGCAAAGAGGTGCACGATGTAGGAAGGGCTGTTGAATTTCAGAAGGTTTAGGCTTGTCTAAACTCGGATGGAGAAGCTAGGAGAGGACAGAATGAAGATCTAGGTGATAAGGCAAGGCATACAGAATGAAGCAAAAGCATGGCACAGCAG
>NW_022955197.1:0-272 GCF_012274545.1 Fukomys damarensis | reverse complement strand
GCGCAGCTCCGTGTGCACACAGACGTGTGCTGTGTTCGTAGCGAGGACCTTGTGTGCACTAGGCAGCGTCTCCTGTAGGAGAGGAGCCCTGACAGGCCAGGAGAAGCAGGAATTCGAGAACCCTTGAGTTTGGATTGGCACTGCAAGTAGGGAAAGAATGCACCGAAGAAATATATCACAGAATAGTTAAAATACAATCGTTTTAGAATGATGCACTGTGGAGGTGTATGTGTACCTTTAGGTACTGCATAGTCTATACCTTGGAGGTTTGG
>NW_022955196.1:0-209 GCF_012274545.1 Fukomys damarensis | reverse complement strand
TGAAAAAGGAGACTCTGGGGGTGGATGAGATGCTTAACATACATTATCTTGGTTAATTCTCCTACCAGTCTGAGATGAGCTGAATTAAATCAATTTGTGCCCAGGAGGACCAAACCCACAGCCATCGGGCCACAATGTCCACAGCAATTTTTTCTGGGTGATGTAATTGACAGGTTATTTAAATTTTCTTCTGGTGTTTTCCGTATTTC
>NW_022955195.1:0-216 GCF_012274545.1 Fukomys damarensis | reverse complement strand
ATAATAGAACTGAACCAAGCTTTGGAATACATGGACTTAATAGATGTTTATAGAGTATTCCACTCCCAAAAATCAGAATATACATTATTTTCGGCTGCACCATGGATCATTCTCCAAGATAGATCACATACTGGCTCAGAGAACAAGTCTAACTAAATGCAAAAAAATTGAAGTTATCCCCTGTATATTATCAGATCATAGTGCAATCAAACTGGA
>NW_022955194.1:0-2810 GCF_012274545.1 Fukomys damarensis | reverse complement strand
GAGTCCCTGGGTTTACCTGTCACTATACCTGTCTGCTTCCAGACCCTTACAGACTTGCCTGACAAGGTATCTTTAGGCTTATTCCTGGCATGTGTAGATGCTCAGGAATGTTGGAAGGGTGGAAGGGAGGCAGGAAGAAAGAGGGGAGGACAAGACAGAAGAAAGGGAGGGAAGGAAGGGATGGATGATGAATGGATGGATGGAGAAAGGGGTGGCTACCGAAACCTGTTCAACTGGAGGCCCAGACATTTATTTACTAGGTCAGTAGGGTTCAAGAGCAAATCTGGGGCCCTCCCAAGCCCCTCTTTCCCAGCCAGTTACCATCCAATGGAGGCCCCTCTCCACCCTACCTGACAGCACACTGAAGGTACTGCAATAATAATTTCTGCTGCAAAATGCAAAAGCTTATTTTTAAATTAATTTTTATTTTGAAGTTACTAGGTCGCAAGTAACTGAACTGATGATTAGCTATGCTATTCTCCACCATCACTATTTCCAAGTCTTACAAAGTGGGAGAATCAAACCTAGAAACTGTTTCCAAATGTCATGAAATTTTTATGAGCCCTAAGTTTAATAGTTAATGAAGTTAACGTTACAATGCGTAGACACTTCTTATAACATTTATTAATGCCAGATTTTGAGTTTCCCTTTTGAATTTTAGAGGCAAAAGATCTCAAATTGTAAATTCCTGAAAAGCTCTGAAGCCTTTAGCTGGGGCCTCCCTGGGGCCCGGCGGCCCTGTTCACAATCCCTCAGGGAGTCCCAGCTGGGTCACCAAACTCCTCTTCCAGGAGTGCAAGTGTGGTCAGCTGAAGGCAGTCACAAAGAATGGAGAAAGAGCAGCAGGAGGAGTGGGCTGGGCCTTGACCGTGGGAGGGGAGACGGCTGTTGTCCGGGAGTGAAGGAGGAGGCGCGCTCAGAGGCCCTTCTCCAGCATGCCCAGCACACCCTCCGGCTCCTCTCCTCCAGCCCTTCCGGATCTCCGGTAACTCCGGTCCTGCAGTGCCTGTGCTCTCTGGTCCTTCTGGGGTTCTCACCCACGGGTCCCTTGCCCAACAGTGCCTTCTTGGACTGGCAAACCTACCCTTCCAGTTCCAGCTCAAATGACCCCTTGGGGGAGCCTCCCCTGATTCTCTCCACTCCCCCGTTGCCCCGGCAGACTCAGCAGCCCCTACCCTGAATTCCTGGGCACTTTGCACTTCCCTGGGTTTTAGCTCTTAATATAGCACAAAAGGATGATGTTTAAAATCCCCTCAGACAGTGAGCTCCCTGAGGGCAACAGCTGAGTCTAGGGTGCCACACCTACCCCTGGCATCCAGTGTCTCTAAGGAAATGTCTGAAGAACGAATGAACAAATGAACCGCTACCTGCCATTTCGTCCTGGCTTGTCTGAGGTCAATTCTACGTTGCTGGCCCGGCAGCGCGACTGCTGGCCACTAGAGGGCAGCAAAGAGTCAGGAAAGAGCAACAGGTGGGCTGAGAGCTCAGAATGAGGTGGGCAAGTGTGTAGGAAGAGCTTGGAAGGAGCCCAGGCCAGAGAGCCACCAGGAGCCCCAGCCGAGGATTAGGAAGAGAGTCATGGGTGGAGGGAAGCAGAGCTCAGAACAAAGACCCTGCTGAGCCCCATGCTCAGGCCAGGGAGGCACACAGAGGTCCTATCACCCATTCAATGCTCGAGTCCCCTCCACCAAGTTCTCCCTAGTTTTTGCTGGCTGCTCCCAAGCCTGTTTATTCCAGTGGCCTTTGTTCTAACTGCAGGGAAGAGTCAATATACAGAGCTGAGGAAAGTGTTCCTCTGACTCGGCCCCAGTGCCAGCCACTTCTATGGACCTGCACAGAATATTTACTCCTGGTTCACACGCTGGATGAGAACCAGAGGGTGAAGCACAGGAGTCCTTGGCTGAGGTAGGCCAGGATCCTGCCTGGGGCTGGGCCCACAACCAATCTGCATGCCTCAGAGGTGGTCTTGCTGTGGACAGAGGAAAGAAACCTTCCTCTCCTCCCCTTCAGAACCTCCATGGCCTTCCCACCTCACTCAGCTGGAGCCTGCATAACTGTACAACTCTCATTTCTAATGATGCTCGCAAAGAGCAAGTGAGGTCGGCTTGGAGAGGTCCGAGAGGGCCAAGAGCTATGCATGTCACACACTCTCCATGGTGCCTTTAGCTGCTCTTGGCGTACCCACACGGCCTGGTGGCCTGCTTCCCCACCTGTTTGCACAGGGCCTCCCCTTAGATGTCTGCTAGGCCTCCCAACGTGGCCAAGTCTAAATCCCAAAACCAAGTTCCAAGCCTATCTGTCAGCCTCCTCCCCATGAGCTCCCCTTGCTCCTACCAACCTCCTGTCCAGCCTAAGCTGCCCGGGCTGCACTTCCACCTACATGAACCCACACTAGGCCCAAGACTCAGCCCACCCTGCCCCAGTGCCCTTGCCCGCCTTGTCAGCCAGAGTCTGAAGGGCCCCTTGCCAGGATTCTTTTCTCAACTGTACCAACACCAGTAGCTCTCTATTTTCTCCCAGCTTATGACATTCAAAGTCTGCACCCTCCCCCACTTGGTAACGCTATCTTTGTAACTACATTCTTCCTCCTCCTCCTCTTCCTCTTCCTCTTCCTCTTCCTCTTCGTCTTCTGCCTCTGCCTCTGCCTCTGCTTCTGCTTCTTCTTGTGCTTCTTCTTTTTGCCACAGGGTCTCACTTTTGTCGAGACTGACCTGGAACTCACTATGTAGCCCAGGCTGATCTCAAAATCACAGCGATCCTCCTGCCTCAGCCTCCCAAGTGCTGGGATTACAGGCATGCACCACCACGCC
>NW_022955193.1:0-214 GCF_012274545.1 Fukomys damarensis | reverse complement strand
AGACTCTCCAGAGCAGCAGGGAAGGCTGGAGGGTGAAATTCTCCCTGCACCTGGAGTGGAGGACGAGCCCCGGGCAGAGTTTAGCATGTGGCCTGGTTGTTGCCCTGCTCAGCTGTCTCCGCACAGATATGGAGAATCCACTCCCTACAGCGAAAGAATTTTGTCTGCTGTCCTTTGGGGGATCTTTCAGTTTTTTAGGGTTCTTGTATTTTTT
>NW_022955192.1:0-618 GCF_012274545.1 Fukomys damarensis | reverse complement strand
ATTTGATACCTAGGACATAGCAAGGACTAAGTGTTGCTGTACCAATCAATTCCCCTTTTCCTATTGTTCCATGGAGAGTCCCCTCACGTGGACCCATTTACCCTACTTTTTGGTTTCTTTATAGTTCTACTCAATCTAATAACAGCATCTATCATTTTCACTTGGTCCATATCATTCTTGCCATCAATAAGCTATTAGTCCGAAGGATAAGAGCTGTGCATAAATCCTGGAGATAAAATGTGTGCTTTGATAAAGGCTGCGGTGTCTCTTACATCAGAATATGGAAAGTTTAGGAAATGGATACCATCTTAGATATCCTGGACTGTGCTGTGATTATATCGTTAACCTCAAAATTTTTCTCAATGATTTTCTCCAAATCCATAAGAAGAGAGTAAAAATAATCCTTAGAACCTATTTTTAAACTCTGAATGCTTTCTTACTAGTGTACTCCTTCCCACAAGGAATTAAAATGGCACAATAAGAATCTATTTTGTTTGTTGTTTTTTCTTACATTACTTAAGCACAGGTTTCAACCGTGGCAGGACGAAGCAGGTTGTTTGCAAAAACAAAAGAGAAATCTGTTTTCTCAAAAAATAGTTTCAGTCTAAAAATGAATAA
>NW_022955191.1:0-471 GCF_012274545.1 Fukomys damarensis | reverse complement strand
GTTCATCCATTACAATTGCACAGTTCGATGTTTTTCACGATATTCACAGACATGAGCAGTCCTCGTGGCAATCTTAGAATGTTTCTGTCACCTCAGAGATATTTTGTCCTGTTTAGATATCCTCCATCCCTCAATAAAATAAAAGAAATAAAACAAAATAACAAAAATGTAAAGCTAAAGAATAACAGAAAATATTTTCATCATATTGCCGGTGTATATACATATCCTACATATGTCCCACATATCCCTACTTTTAAAAGTATTACAATTAAAGGGATAAAATCACAATTACTTTATTATCTACCCTGACATATTTTCACGAATCTAACATTGTGGACAGGAAGTGGTCTGCAAACTCAAAGATTCTTAAAGAGGCTCCACACAGACAACTCTTGTTAAGTTTGGCACCTTGTAATAATTACTTTCCTTTGGGAATAGCTTGTGAATTTTAAATCCAATAAAAGATATAGT
>NW_022955190.1:0-317 GCF_012274545.1 Fukomys damarensis | reverse complement strand
CTTGGCAGCTGTGGGAGTCAAAATGAGCAGCCAGTCAAGGCATCTGAAGGGAAGCAAGCAACAAAGAACTAGAGATCGTGGGAGCACTGGGAGGTACGATTTGCATGGTCCACACGGGACGGGGCACTGCTGGTCATTTCCAGAGCCTCAGGATAATGCGCAACCAACATAAGAGCTTCTCATTGCTAAACATCCCTGACTCTTCAAATCACACACAGTGAAAAAAATCACACAATTTTGAGAACTATCTTGAAGCAGAGCCCTGACTAGAACCTACCTCCCTGGATGCCTGGGATTTGACTCCGCACACAAAAAAA
>NW_022955189.1:0-235 GCF_012274545.1 Fukomys damarensis | reverse complement strand
AAGAGATAAGAAGTCTAAATGTATATGCACCAAATGTCAGTGTACCTAGTTCATAAAACAAAACAACTCCACAGAAAGGACAGATATCAGTAAGGTCATACGGGTGTGGGCTTTAATACTCCACTTGCACAAACAGACAAGTCCATCAGACAAAAATCTCAACAAGCTCAATCACAAAATCAGTTTAACCACATCTTTAACCATCGGATTTAAAAGATATCTAACAAAATGTTAG
>NW_022955188.1:2488-3240 GCF_012274545.1 Fukomys damarensis | reverse complement strand
AAACAAAAAGGAATACAGTTGTGCTCCACATAACAGGTGGATTTCACTGGTAAACTCACAGAGGTGCAGCACCTTTCTCTGTGGAGTACTTCACCTTCATGAAACTGACCGCTTTCTCTTTAAACGGCTAAGTGGCGAGAGCAGAGGTTTCCCCGGAAAACTGCACTTTAAACTGGAGAAGCCCTCTGCAAAGTTCGTTTCTGTTCTAAAGTCAAAGTGAACCTATCCGCGAGTATACAGAGTTCTGGATGCTTGTGTGCACTCAGAGCTGCTAGGCACTCTCTTAAGCCTGAAGGGCTTCTCTGCTAAAAGTGCCTCACAACAGTGTTTCAATCGCTACAGGCAGAGACCTGCAAACAAAAAGGAATGCACTTGTGCTCCACATAAGAGGTGGACTTCACTGGTAAACTTACAGAGTTCAGCACCTTTCTCTGTGGAGCACTTCACATTCATGCAACTGACTACTTTCACTTTGAACGGCTAAGCGGCGAGAGAAGCTGTTTCCCAGGGAAAACAGCACCTTAAACCGCAGAAGCCCTCTGCAAAGTGCGTTTGTGTTCTAATGTCAAATTGAACCTATCCCCAAGTATACAGAGTTCTGGAGGCTTGTGTGCACTCAGAGCTGCTAGGCACTCTCTTAGGCCTGAAGAGTTTCACTGCTAAAAGTGCCTCACTACAGTGTTTCAAACACTGCCAGGCAGAGGCCTACAAACAAAAAGGAATACTGTTGTGCTCCACATAAGAGGTGGACT
>NW_022955188.1:0-1166 GCF_012274545.1 Fukomys damarensis | reverse complement strand
GGGACACTCTCTTAATCCTGAAGGCAATCTCTGCAAAAAGTACCTCACAACAGTGTTTCAATCTCTGCCAGCCAGAGACCCACAAACAAAAAGGAATACAGTTGTACTCCAATAAGAGGTGGACTGCACTGGGAATCACAGAGTTTTTTCGCTTTAAATGGCTAAGCGTCGAGAGAAGCTGTTTCCCGGGGAAAACTGCACGTTAAACCGCAAAAGCCCTCTGCAAAGTGCGTTTGTGTTCTAACGTCAAACTGAACCTATCCCCGAGTATACAGACTTCTGGAGGCGTGTGCGCACTCAGAGCTGCTAGACACTCTCTTAGGCCTGAAGGGCTTCTCTGCTAAAAGTGCCTCACAACAGTGTTTCAATCTCTGCCAGGCAGAGACGTACAAATAAAAAGGAATACAGTTGTACTTCGCATAATGTAGACTTCTTCTGTGGGGAGTGCTTCACATTCATGAAAGTGACCGCTTTCGTTTTAAACGGCTAAGGGGGAGAGAAGCAGTTTCCTCTGGAAAACTGCACTTTAAACCGCAAAAGCCCTCTGCAAAGTGCGTTCGTCTTCTAATGTAACTGAACTGTTAAGGGGGAGAGAAGCAGTTTCCTCTGGAAAACTGCACTTTAAACCGCAAAAGCCCTCTGCAAATTGCGTTCGTCTTCTAATGTCAAACTGAACTTATCCCCAAGTATACAGTGTTCTGGAGGCTTGTGTGCACTCACAGCCGCTAGGCACTCTCTTAGGCCTGAACGGCTTCTCTGCTAAAAGTGACTCACAACAGTGTCTCTATCTGTGCCAGGCAGAGACCTACAAACAAAATGGAATACAGTTGTACTCCACATAAGATGTTGACTTCACTGGTAAACTCACAGAGTTGCAGCACCTTCGTCTGTGGAGTACTTCACATGCATGAAAGTGACTGCATTCGCTTTTAACGGTAAGAGGCGAGAGAAGCTGTTTCCCGGGGAAAACGGCACTTTAAACCTCAGAAGCCCTCCGCAAAGTGAGTTTGTGTTCTAACGTCAAACTGAACCTATCCCCAAGTATACAGAGTTCTGGAGGCTTGGTTGCACTCAGAGCTGCTGGGCACTCTCTTAGGCCTGAGAGGTTTCTCTGGTAAAAGTGCCTCACAACAGTGTCTCAATCTCTGCCAGGCAGAGACCTACAA
>NW_022955187.1:0-204 GCF_012274545.1 Fukomys damarensis | reverse complement strand
ATTTATCATCCACAGCCTGTATACCAATGGTGGTGTTCTCTGGGGGAAGCCTCCTGAGGCTGCAATCAAGGCATTGGTCAGGATGCTTCTTCATCTGAGTGCAGCATCTTCTGAGTCTTGCAGGTCAGTGGGAGAGTTCCATGTGGTTGATGGCTCTCCATGATCCCTGTTTTTGTGCTAGCTGTCAGCTGGAGGTCACCCTTA
>NW_022955186.1:0-242 GCF_012274545.1 Fukomys damarensis | reverse complement strand
TGGAGTACTACTCAGCCACAAATATGAAAAGCTAGAAACATTTATAGCTAAATGGTTGCACATTGAGGCCTTGAGGCCATGCTCTTTCGTGAAATACATAGGGCACACATGTGCAATTTCTGCATAGTTTCTCTGGTGTGAAAAAATGAAAGTGTAAATATGGATTAAAAATGGATAATAGAGAATGTGAAATAGGAAGAAAAGGTCTAAAGGGGAAGGGGAATTTGGAGGGGTACAGTAAA
>NW_022955185.1:0-252 GCF_012274545.1 Fukomys damarensis | reverse complement strand
TGTAGCTAGTTCAAATCCAAATATAAAACAAGTGAAAATAGAGGCCATATTTTACATTTCAGCGGTAATTTTATATTGATTACATTAATGTACACCTTGACAGTATTTTTCAGTCTTTGGTTGTTTTATTTTTGTTTTGCATGGTGGGGATTAAACCTAGGGCCTTGCACATGCTAGGCACTATTACCTCTGAGCTGTACCCCCTCAGTTCCTTGACAGTTATGTGTGATATATTAGGTTACATAAAATATA
>NW_022955184.1:0-883 GCF_012274545.1 Fukomys damarensis | reverse complement strand
TTTTAATGTATGAAGCAGTTTCAACCTGTCATTCCATTTATTCTTATGGTTTCCTCTGCTCATTAGCAATTCCACTGTGCCTTCTGTAAGCAAATTCAATGTGAGAGAAACACAGTTTGTATTGAATTTGGGAGTTATTTTCATTCCAAAGCTTTCACCATAACTTACTTCTAATAGAGACCTCCACTGGGATTATTTAAAATTATGTGCCTTATAAATTATCTAATTGTTCTTACTTCTAAAACTAACAAGAGATTTATAGAGCTCATAGAGGGTACTTATTTTGCCAATTCAATCTCACTTTTATTTCATCTTTATTCAAAACTGAGTAACAAGATCCCAGGGTATCAACTTTTTATGTTTTCACTTAAGCTTTTCATTTTCTTCAAGCGACTTTTAAAAAAAAGAGAGATTTTCAAATGACTATCAGTAAATTAGTACAGTGCTTAAAATGTTTGCAACGGGGTGAGATTATTAAATTCAGGTACCAAACTGCGGTAAAGTAGAGCTCCAGGCTCATTCTTGTAGACTGTGTAACATGCTCAGCTCTTAGAAGGGTTGGCCTTTTAAAACAGCAGCAGTGTCTGATAATTACTGAGCACTTACCAGTTAACTGCTTGCCATTTATTTTCACCAAGCGCTACAAGCGGGTGCAGTTGAAATCTCATATCCACAGATGGAGAACCTGAGTCTTAGAGGCGACATTCCTTGGTTGGCCCATAGTTACATAGCTAAATGGGGAACCTGACAATGGAAATGTCAGTGTGACCTGAAAGCACAGATGCTTAGGAAAGGCTCTGCCCCTTGCTGGCATGGCAGTGACAGTGATGGTATCTCAAAACACTGAACGTCCCACTTGTATCTTGCTTCATGAAATCAGGGA
>NW_022955183.1:0-865 GCF_012274545.1 Fukomys damarensis | reverse complement strand
CACATTCATGAAACTGACCGCTTTCGCTTTAAACGGCTAAGCGGCAAGAGAAGCTGTTTCCGGCTAAATCAGCACTTTAAAAGGCACAAGCCTTTAGCAAATTGCGTTTGTGTTCTAACTTCAAAATGAACCTGTCGCCAAGTATTCAGAGTTCTGGAGGCTTGTGTGCACTCAGAGCTGCTAGGCGCTCCCTTAGGCCTGAAGGGCTCGTCTGCTAAAAGGGCCTCACAACAGTTTTTCAATCTCTGCCAGGGAGAGACCTTCAAAAAAAAGGACTACAGTTGTACTACCCCTAAGAAGTGGACTTCACTGGTAAACTCACAGAGTTGCAGCACCTTTCTCTGTGGAGTACTTCACATTCATGAAATTGACCGCTTTCGCTTTAAACGGCTAAGCGGCAAGAGAAGCTGTTTCCGGGGAAATCAGCACATTAAAAAGCACAAGCCTTCGGCAAAGTGCGTTTGTGTTCTAACTTCAAAATGAACCTATCCCCAAGTATTCAGAGTTCTGCAGGCTTGTGTGCACTCAGAGCTGCTAGGCACTCCCTTAGGCCTGAAGGGCTCCTCTGCTAAAAGGGCCTCACAACAGTGTTTCAATCTCTGCCAGGCAGAGACCTTCAAAAAAAAGGACTACAGTTGTACTCCCCCTAAGAAGTTGACTTCACTGGTAAACTCACAGAGTTGCAGCACCTTTCTCTGTGGAGTACTTCACATTCATGAAACTGACCGCTTTTGCTTTAAATGGCTAAGCGGCGAGAGAAGCTGTTTTCCGAGGAAATCAGCACTTTAAACGGCAGAAGACGTCGGCAAAATGCGTTTGTGTTCTAACTTCAAACTGAACCTATCCCCAAGTATTCAGAGTTCTG
>NW_022955182.1:0-259 GCF_012274545.1 Fukomys damarensis | reverse complement strand
TGTGGTAAGATTATTCATTCAAATAAGGACGAGTAGTATTCGAAGTGCCTATAAGGCATTGGACCTCAATAAATTAGACAATTTTATAAAATTATCTATGTGTAGTATATATGAAATTATATATAATATATGAAATTCATAGAATGAGAAAAAGAAAGAACTGAAGACAGAATCCTGGGCTCACCAATATTTAATATAAGTCTACCAAAGAAGCACCACTGTAAGAAACGAAGAGGGACCAGCCATGGAGCCAAAGAGC
>NW_022955181.1:0-220 GCF_012274545.1 Fukomys damarensis | reverse complement strand
TCAATCAGTTTAAGTTTGAAATTTACTTTGTCTGTGAATAAGATTGCTACCCCTGCTTTTTTTTTTTTTGGTGGGGGAGCTCCTATTACATCAAGAAGTTTTCTGTCCTTTCACTTTCAGTCTATGGGCTTCTTTTCACATTAGATGTGTCTTGTACACAACATATTATTGGATCTTGCTTCTTAATCCATTCTGCTGGTCTATTTCTCTTGATTGGTGA
>NW_022955180.1:0-304 GCF_012274545.1 Fukomys damarensis | reverse complement strand
CAGAGAGGGACAGAGGGAGGAAGGGGGAGAGGGAGAGACTGTAAGAATTGATTTGACATTTTTAAATTGACCAAAACAATCAAAACTACAGCCAGGGGTGGTGGCACATGCCCGTAGTCCAAGACACTAGGGAAGCCAAGGCAGGCAGGAGGATCACCTGAGCCCAGGAGTTCGGGGCCAGCCTGGGCAACACAGACTCCATCGCAAAAACAACTTAAAAATAAAAAGAGTATTTTTTGACTTGAGAGAATTATATGAGACTTAAATTTCAGTGTCTATAAACAGAATTTTATTGGAATACAGC
>NW_022955179.1:0-226 GCF_012274545.1 Fukomys damarensis | reverse complement strand
ACACCTACCTGTCCTCTCCCAACCCCCAGAGCTATGATTCGTTTCACAAATAAACTGAGCCTCGTCCTCAGTAAGTCTTCTCACTACTAAGCCTCGTCCCTACTCTGCTCAGAATCCTCCCATGGCTCCCCAGTTCCCTCCTCCCCGGTACTTCTTTGCAGCTCCTGCTTCTCTCCCCTGGCTGCCTCTGCCCCAGCCAACGCTGGCTGCTCTTCTCCCCAGGTGC
>NW_022955178.1:0-349 GCF_012274545.1 Fukomys damarensis | reverse complement strand
ACACACACACACACACACACACACACACACACACGGCTCTTGGTGAATCTGAATAAGGTAATGTTGGAACATTTTTCTAAATGGAATCTTTCTGAATGGTCATAAAAACATGAGTGATATGAGTTTAAAATTAGGGGCACAGTACACTAACTTCTGCAGTTCCTTATTGCCCACAGCAGCAGTATCGGCACCATGGGTACTTTGCTAAAAATGCAAGATGCCCATTCGATCCGCATCAGCAAGGGATTTGCTCAAGTCTGAGAAGCTCTGCATACTAAATATTGTGATTCACAGCTTTAGCTTCCCTCTCCAAAGATATGTTTTAGGCATAAACTGGATCAGGATATGT
>NW_022955177.1:0-613 GCF_012274545.1 Fukomys damarensis | reverse complement strand
ATTCAGTTTCCTACAAATGACTCAAGCTTGGCAGAGTAGTTCTCTTTTTTACTGGAGTGGTATGCCATTGAGTGTAAATACCTCATTTTCTTTTTCATCTGTGGATGGACATATAAGCCTGTTTCAAGGTTTAGACATTATGAATTGCACTACTAAAAACATGTCTACATATGTAGCATTGTAATATGTTGAGAAAGATAATTAAAAGAGGAATAGCTGAGTCAAATGGAATTTCTAGTTTAGTTTTTTGAGGACTCTCCACTCTCATTTCTGTAATGCAGAAGGTTTCTTTTTTTCCCCTGCAGCATCACCAGCACTTGCTATAATTTGATTTCTGCTCGATAGACATTCTTTCTGGTCAAATGTACAATCTCCTTGCTGCTTTAATTTCCATTTCTCTCATAAACTTGATCTGGAAGATATCTTCATGTACTTATGGACCATTTGTACTTTTTCTGTAAAGAATCTTTTCATCTCACATGCCCATCTTTTGATTGTGTCTTTTATTTATTATGAAGCATTTAATCCCTTCATACAATGTGATTTTCAGTTTTCATTAAAAGTGTGTAAAATAAAATTGAGTTTAAACATTGATCTTCAATAGTATCACCTT
>NW_022955176.1:0-276 GCF_012274545.1 Fukomys damarensis | reverse complement strand
AACAATCCAAAAATTAATTTGGAATCAGAAGAGACCTAGAATAGCAAAAGCAGTTCTAGGCAACAGAAACATGTCAGGGGGTATCAAAATCCCCAGTTTGAAACTGTACTACAAAGCCATTGTGATTAAAAACAGCAAAGAAACAGACCCAAGGATTAGTGGAGCAGATTAAAAGGTGCAGAAACAACTCCTGACATATTCAACTACCTCATCTTTGACAAAGGAGCCAAATACCTTCACTGGAGGAAAGATAGCTTCTTTAATAAATGGTGTTGG
>NW_022955175.1:0-246 GCF_012274545.1 Fukomys damarensis | reverse complement strand
ATGCTGGCTCTGTCTCTTGTTTTCTTAACAGGAAAATAAAGGTGATCATTTTTTTACAGCTACTTCACAATACTGCTGTAAGGATTCAAAATAAGTGCCTGGAGCAATGCCTGAAAACTAACAAACCGTAGCTTATTATCTTTTTATTGTTGGTGAGCATACAGTTTTGTGTATTGTGTGTCCGTGTGTGTGTGTGTGTGTGTATGTAGTCTGTTGAAACATGTGGGGTGTTATGTCCTGTATATT
>NW_022955174.1:0-206 GCF_012274545.1 Fukomys damarensis | reverse complement strand
TGAATTATAGAGATGTTGTTGTAATATGTTTCTGATGGTTATCTTCAAAATATATTTTCTGTTAAAAAGGGAGGATCCTGTTCATACAAAGCTACATTACAGGACATAGGATTTCATATGAGTATAATTATTATTGCTATTTTTTTGGTATACAAAATGTATTCCTATTGTTTGACCATGCAGGTTTTCCAGCATATTGTTTATGA
>NW_022955173.1:0-1218 GCF_012274545.1 Fukomys damarensis | reverse complement strand
AGACATTTTATTACTTTCTTTTATCTACTGTTGCCACTTCTATATTAAACTATAGAAGTGAGAGTAGATATCTTTGTACTGCTCTAAATTCAGGAAAAGATTTTTCAAATTCCTTATTCACTATGATATTTTCTGAGTTTTTGCTATATATGCATTTTGTATATACAGTATTAAGTATGCTAAAGTATGATCTTAATATACTTAATTTGTCAAGTATTCTTACCATGAAGTTAAGTTTCACTTGATCATAATTTTTTCTAAACCTACTGAGATTACTATAGTTTTTTGTCTTTATTCTGTTGATCAAATGTGTTGTATTTACTTATCTGCACATGTTGACTGATCCTTGTATTCCTTGAGTAAATCCAACTTGATTGGGTTGAATGATTGTAATTATGTGCTAATCAACTTTATTAGCTAATATTTTAATTACATTTTGCATATATGTTTAATAAGGATATTCATCTACTTTTTCAAGGTTTGTTTTTTTTCTGGTTTTTCTTTCAGGTAGAATGAATTTTGAAGGGTTCCTCCATTTTAATTTTTTGAATAGTTTTTGGATAACTGCCATTACTTTTACTATAATATTGATAGAACTCAACAGTGAAGCATCCAGTCCTGCAATTTTATGTGTTGGGACACATTAATGATTTGATTTCACTGCTAATTATTGGTCTGCATTGGGTTCAGATATCATCTTAATTCAAATGGTATAGGTTGTAAGTGTAGAGATTTCTTAATTTTTCATAAATTTTAAAATTTCTTCACATATAATTTTTATAAGGGCCTCTAATGATACTTTGTGTTTCTGTGGTATCAGTTGACATGTCTATATTTTTGTAGTTTTTTCTTTTTTTATTGAGTTTATTGGTGCTTTTTAAGTATACAGTACAGTTAGTTACATTCATCATTGGGATCTTGTACCTTTACATGACAGCTCTGGGTTCTCATTTTTCCCCATACCCCTTCCCTCTCTTCACCCCCTCTACCCTTCCCTATTTACAAAGACTTTGTTTTCATTTTTTCATATTTTTTATTTTCCCTTATTTCCTTTCCCCTACACTTTCCACTTCCCCTATACTTTTAGCCCTTTCCTTCCTATTTCACATGTCTACTTTTTGAAATCTAACATTATTTATTTGAGTTTTCTCCCTTGTTCTTTAGTCTACCCAAAGGTGGGTTGATTTTGTTTATCTTTCCAAAAAAAGTTTTTTTTTT
>NW_022955172.1:0-1760 GCF_012274545.1 Fukomys damarensis | reverse complement strand
TTTTTTTTCTTTATTTTTTCTTAATTTTTAACCATAGAGATTCTGTATGGGTTACTGATAGAAAAATTTATCTTTCTTTTTTGTGTCTATGTGTGTTTTCCTTTGTGAAAGGACTGGGGAAATGTGCAATAACAAAGATTCTCACTGATTCAAAGAAAATTAATTTTCATATGGATGAATTGTTATGGCTGTGGGGAGTGTGTGTACTGGTGTGCACATGTGCATGCATGTTTGCATGTGAAATTTCTTGTACTGTTCAGTCTTCCTAGTTAACACTGTTGAGTTGCTGAAACTACTCACATCTGACTTTCCACCTTGAATTATTGATATAAAGGAACTTGCTTGGGTGTTTTGCCAGGCATTCCTTCAGTCATTCATAGCAGCTTTCTGAGAATTCTCTAGTTAAAAACGAATCTAGGGAATTTCCTAAAGATAACATATTCAATATTTTTCAGCAATTGCAGAGGAAGGATGCTTTAGTTAAGGCTTTATCTGATTTGAGCTTCCCTGGAAAGAGAATGTCCACTTCTATACTGGCTAGACTCTGTAGCATCCACTAATTTATTTTATCGGAAGATATATATCCATTGGGCAGAATTGCAAAAATATTTAATTGCATGCAGCAATTCTAATAGCCACAAATAAAATAAATATAAAAGTGTAATTATCTATACAAATAGAATATGCTGTGAAATACATTGAGAATACAGCATGCAAAATTGTAAATTTTAAATGATATCCACTACTGAAAAAATAATCTTTATGCCTAGAAATTTTTCAATGTTATATTTTGATAACAAAATATAATTATGGAAAGATTTGGAGATTAGTTATTTTCTAAATAGCTGCTTTTAACAGTAGATTGAGAAAGAAATGAAAGTTCTGAAAAGAAAAAAAGATTAAATTTCAGAAGAATAGTCATTAAGAAAATTTCTGCAATAGCAATAATCTAGAAACATTTTTAAGGTGAGTTGCATTATTTCCCTTGATTACTAGTGGTACATTGTACAACTCTGTTTACTCACAGATCTGTAATAAAATTTTTTCACCACCCAAAACAGTGTATCAGTGGTACCTTCAGAAACTAACAAGGAACCATATGTGTATATGATGAATGCACTAAGTTGTTTGAGTAACACCTGGAAATGGAAAACAAAGGCGAGAATCAGGGAGTGATGAAAAACTACTCTGGCGATACATCAACTGAAAAGTAAGATAAATGCACTTGCTTTAGGAGGTCCGCATGGACCTGCACAGTTGAATGGAAGTTTGAGACACTTTTTTACATATAAGAATGAATAAATCTTTCCTCATGAAGCTCGAGAACATGAAAACCTGCACTTCAAATGCATCAGTACTACACTTGGGCTTACTGTGGGCAAGTTTTGTCAAACAGATTAATAAATTTCACTTTTAGGTAGGATAAATTTTGTAACAACAATAATTGAAACCAATGTATGATGAATAAAACTCTGTTGAGCTGCACGTCGTCAGATTAGATGAAAAACAGTAAGTTCCCCAAACATTTATTATATGTGGAGGAGCTGAACAAGTAAAATTGTCAGCTGGTTTGAAAAAAGTATAAATTTAGTCATATAGTAAAACATGGTTTCATGCAAAACACCAAATTTGAGGACTGCTGGGAAATTGTGACCGCAGTCAATCATAAAATAATGCAATAAACAAATGTGTTACTTTTTTCTAAGCCAAGGTGTTGCAAGTATAATAAGTATCAGAGACATTTCCCCAATAATGATAGA
>NW_022955171.1:0-490 GCF_012274545.1 Fukomys damarensis | reverse complement strand
GGCTCCCGGGAGCCGGCTGGCAGCAGCAGCGGTTGTAGTAGCGCTGGTGCTGTTTTCTGGGCTCGCGGGTGATCTCCCGGATCATCGCTGTGCCTGCGGGAGGCGCCGACTCTGTCCCCATTTCACGGAGGGGTGGACGGAGCCTCGGACAGGACCCACGACTGGCTTGTCCCGGAGGGGGGCTTGGGTTCTCCTGCCTGGTGCTGTCCGAGGCTGTGCACTCCTGACTGCCCCTCAGCTTTGTCCGTCACGACCTTCTTTGACCTTGAGGGCTCCCCTGCTATCCCCACTCCCAGACCTCCCGCGTCTCCCTCCTGGATGTCCCACTCTGGGGGCCGGCGCACCCCAGTCCTAGCGTGTCTTCGGGCTTCACAGCCGCCTTTCAGACTGTGGGCCCCCAAGGGAAGAAGACTCGTTGAAGGGGAATATAGTTTGTCTCCGCCGCTGTGGGGTCGGAATCTGTGCCTTGAGGACAGATATCTGTTGACTG
>NW_022955170.1:0-474 GCF_012274545.1 Fukomys damarensis | reverse complement strand
AAAAGCTTCTGCACTGCAAAAGAAACCATCAACAGAGCTAAGAGACAACCTACAGTGTGGGAAAAACTTTTTCGCAGCTGCTCCTCAAAGTACTATTATCTAAAATATATAAAGAACTCAAAACAGCCAGCACCCCCCAAATATAAAGACCCAATTCTAAAATGGGCATCTGAAATGAACAGACATTTCTCAGACAAAGAAGTAAAAGCAGCAAGTAAATATATGAAAAAATGCTCAACATCACTGGTCATTCGAGAGATGCAGATGAAAACAACACTGAGATTTCACCTCACCCCACAAAGAATGGCTGCTATCAAGAAATCACACAATAACAAATGTTGTCACAGTTGTGGGGAGAAAGGAACCCTTCTCCATTGTTGTTGAGAGTGCAGACTGGTGCAACCACAATGAAAATCAATATGGAGATACCTCAAAGAGCTCCATTCACTTTCAACCAGAATTTCACTTTCAAAT
>NW_022955169.1:0-222 GCF_012274545.1 Fukomys damarensis | reverse complement strand
ACAATTGAATAATGTAAAGGAAATAAATACAAATGAAAAGAGAAGAAGAGTGCATCAACATCATCATTTATCTACAACAGTGTCCAAAAGTCTTCCAGAGACCTCAGCCGTGGCCTCCAGTTGGTTTCTTATCTAACTATGAAAACAGGCCCTTCTTGATGGTCCCGAGAGGCCATATTTGGAAAATCCATTTGCTTGTTCAATTAATATCTAAAAATCTGT
>NW_022955168.1:0-430 GCF_012274545.1 Fukomys damarensis | reverse complement strand
AGATTGAAACACTGTTGTGAGGCCCTTGTACCAGAAAAGCCCTTAAGGCCAACAGAGTGCCTAGCAGCTCTGAGTGCACACAAGCCTCCAGAACTATGTTTACTTGGAGATAGATTCAGTTTGAGCTTAGAACACAAATGCACTCTGCATAGTGCTTCTGCAGTTTAAACCGCAGTTTTCCCCGTGAAACATCTTCTTTCGCCGCTTAGCCCTTTGAAACCAAAGCGGTTAGTTTCCTGAATGGGAAGTACTCCACATAGAAAGGTGCTGCTACTCTGTAAGTTCACAAGTGAAGTCTAGATCTTATATGCAGTACAACTGTATTTCTTTTTTTTTTTGTAGGTCTCTGCCTGGCAGACATTGCAAAACTGTTGTGAGGCACTTGTACCAGAAAAGCGCTTAAGGCCTAAGAGATTGCCTAGCTGGTCTG
>NW_022955167.1:0-402 GCF_012274545.1 Fukomys damarensis | reverse complement strand
AAAAAATGCAACAAGAGCAGAAGGCACTGTCAGCATGGGCCCTGCCTGGGAAGAAGCATCTCTGGGTTCCACTTGGAAGGCAGCCCACCTTAGGGTCTAGGTTGATATTCTTCATATGCAGCAATGCGCTTGCTGTTAAGTTTCCTTTACTGCATGCTAAACAATCCAGTGCACACAACTGAGTTTACCCTGGGAGTGTCTTCTCAGGAAAAGGTGTTTTGGCACCCAAACTATGCTCCTACTTGGCACATGTTCCAAATGACAAAAGAGGACTCGGGGCTGATACATGCGAATGGGCTTCTGTGGATAACTGAATGGCATGTGCACTTGAGGGCTGTCCTGGAAATCCTGAGGCATATGGTTGTCACACCTTGGGGATAATTGGTGAGGATAATTACACAG
>NW_022955166.1:0-200 GCF_012274545.1 Fukomys damarensis | reverse complement strand
GAATAAATCTTTCTTCTTTAACTTATTTTTCTCGGGTATTTTGTCACAGGGATGGAAAACTACCGCAGTATGTAAATTGAGCTTACTATTTTTAAAATGCACACATCAGGTATGACTAAAAATACGACGACTGTGTGAATGTTTAAAATTTATTAGAGTGAAAGCCATATTTCCATGAACACCCTTCAGAACATATCCCC
>NW_022955165.1:0-235 GCF_012274545.1 Fukomys damarensis | reverse complement strand
CCCTTGAAATACACAGTCATCATGAACCCCCGGCTCTGTGGGCTTCTGCTTCTGGTGTCTTGGGTCATCATGTTCTGGGTCTCCCTGATGCATATTCTTCTAATGAAACAGCTGATCTTCTCCACAGGAACTGAAATCCCTCATTTCTTCTGTGAATTGACTGAGATGCTCAAGGTGGCCAGCTCGGACTCCCTCATCAACAACATCTTTCTGTATGTGGTTACTGCCGTGTTGG
>NW_022955164.1:0-208 GCF_012274545.1 Fukomys damarensis | reverse complement strand
AGTACAGTTACATTCAATATTGGGATCTTGTACCTTTACATGACAGGTCTTGGTTCTCATTTTGCTCCACTTGTCCCTGCCCTCCCTTCACCCCCTCCTCCTCTGCCTATTTACAAACACTTTATTTCCACTTTTTCATTTTGTTATATTTTTTTTCTTTTCCCTTATTACCTTTCCCTACCCTTCCCACTTTCCCTACACCTTTAGC
>NW_022955163.1:0-628 GCF_012274545.1 Fukomys damarensis | reverse complement strand
ATATATATAACCAGTGTGCTCCTTCTCAGCTTGAGTCCGTTGACTTGAGAGAAAGAGAAATAAAACAGAGCCCAAAGGGCCTCATCTCCTGGCTGGGTTCACCAAAACTGGTAGTGGGTCCTGGGGTGCTACAGGCTTCTTTTCTAGAAATTCTTGGTTTTTCTTGTACTAAACAAGGAATTGTACAGGAAGTGAGGTAGCATGGTTTTATGTTTATTAGAGGTGGGAGAAGAAATTTGCTCTGCAGTGTGAGTGCAGGTCATTGAAGAGTAAGAAAAGAAGTATGCCCTGCAGGGTACAGAGGGAGCGACTGAGAGAGAACACAGTGGCCACAAGATTAACCGCCATAGTCTTTTTATCCTTCTGGACCATCCTATCCAGAACCTGCTTGATTTTGTGCCAGAAGAGCTGAAGATAGTATTTTTCTTTTCTCTCTCTCTCTCTCTCTCTCTCTTTATTTTTTTGGAGACAGGGTCTCCCTATGTAGTTCTAGCCTTAGACTCACAGTGATTCTCCTGCCTCATCCTCCCCAGTTCTGGGATTACAGGTGAGCTCCGCCACATCCAGTGAAAATAGCATTTTCTGATTGGTCCCAGGTGCAGGGTTTAGGCAAATGTATTCTGGATCT
>NW_022955162.1:0-1578 GCF_012274545.1 Fukomys damarensis | reverse complement strand
CCACTGCTCGGGAATTGTATGCTTCAGAGCCTCCATTCTACATCCTTGGCACTAATTCACATATTGGTAAAATTCTAGTATGTAATTAAAAAAGACAACTGTGTAACTACTGAATAAGGAATGATCTGGATTAGAAAATAAATATAGTTGCTTAAATTGCACCTTCCTAATTTCCCCAAGGTAGACTGACTACCCGTCTCTTAACCACATAAGTGGGAATTCCTCAGCCTGAACTCAATGAATGTTACAGAAGAAAACATTAGGATTTCATACAAACTGGAACTCATTCTTGCAAAGCCCTTACCTCAATTAACAAATTCAAGTACAGGCTAGCCACACACACAGAAACTGATTTCTGCTTTCTAAAATCTGACAGATTAATAGACACACACACAGTCAGGCTTTAAATAGCTGAAATGTAACTGACTGTTCTATTGAAGACAGCAGTTTTAGTCTTGCAAAGATAAGCACACTAGTCTCTGAGAAAAAAGTATCTTGAGCAAAAGGAGACTACGGCAATAATTCAAATGCCCTTATAAGGTAAAGTACAAGACTCACTTTATTTTGCCTATGAAGGAATTGATTTTTTAAAATGAGTAGATCCTAGTAGTTATAAGTGAATATCTTTTAAAGTGTGGAATATTCAGTCTTCCAACATGAAATTAGTTTCTCATAATGACTGATAAAAAAAGAAAAAATATTTCTAGACAAATCTGTCCCATTATTAATACTTCTGCTTATTGCACTTATTCTCTTTATTGCCTCTGCAGCATATTCTATCTTTGGTAGAGAGCCTAATAAAATGTAAAATTAAATGAAAGCTATACAAACAAAAGTAAATTTCTTTCTTTTACCTTAAAACAAAGATGTTTCATAAAAGATCAGAACTATAACAGCTTGAATTGCTTTCTATAAGGCATAGAAACATTCCCGTAAAATTTGATTTAGTATATGTTCAGAACTTCTATTTCTTCTGTTTAAAGCAATGTATTATCTACTGCAGCCTGAATTAGAGGCTACGGCCATTTACATCATAATTTAATTGAATACAATATTATAAATGATAAATATAAAAACTCTAGCAGTTCATTGTTTTTTCACTATCAAGTCAAACTAAACAGAATATGTTTTCTAGCATAACTGGCACGAACATCTACATGAAAGTATAATGATGCATTACCTATAAGATATGACCCAGAGACATCCACACTCACACATTTATCGTTGAGTAACAGTAAATCATGACAATATTAATGCTTTCAAATAAAATTTCATGAAGCATATTATACCTGCTCCTACATCTTGACAAAATAAAAATAAAGCATTATTTGATAATGGAAAGTACTTCAAATTAAAAAGCTTTCTAGTATTCAAGTTAAAACTTGTATCTTATATGGAATTATACTAAGTACAATCCATGATTTTACAGACACAATATGTGTATCACTGAAATATCATGTAATTATAAAAATACTACAAATATAGAGTATTACAACAGTAGTTACTGTTGGTGATATTTACTCAATGTATAACTAACTGAATTGTATAAAATCGGGATTAAATTTTAGTGATTTTTTT
>NW_022955161.1:0-2003 GCF_012274545.1 Fukomys damarensis | reverse complement strand
GCCAGGAGACTGTCCTGAATGGATGCGCATGACACCCAGGGCCTAGCCTGTTGCTGCTGTCTACACAGTTCCTACTGTCGACCCCTCCCTTTCAACCGTGGCAGCAGTTCCGGACTGCTAACTCATCAGCATTATGACAGCTGAGCTTTGTCATGGCCCTCACACTCACTGTGCACTCTGACACTCTGCCAGCGTCTGTGGACACTGAATTGATATCTGAGCCCTCCAACTCTGCCTCTAACTCTGATCCTACTTCTCCCAATATATATCCTCAATATCTAGTTCCTCACTCAAAATTCCAGTCCTACCCATCTCATGTGGACATTGAGCGAACACGACACATTGAACAGAACAATGGCCTTGGCTCAATGGGTGGAATAAACAGAAGTAGCATAGACTGCCTGGCTTGCCTTGCCAAATGTCCCTGAATGGGATAGACTCGTCAGGGAAATAAATAAATCACACATGTGCAAATACCCAATAGTTTCTCTGGTGTGAATAAAATATACTAGTACACAAAATCTTAATTAGAAAATTGAGAATGTGAAATAGGAAGAAAAGGTCTTCAGGTGTAGGAATAGGGGGAAGTGCAGGGCAGAGAACCCATGGGGAAGGAAAGAAAACGGGAGAAAATCACAAAATGGAAACACAATGTTTGGAAATGTCGAGAGAAGTAGGGGGTGAAGGGAGGGCCGGTACAAGGGGAGAAATGTGGCACAAGACCTGATATGTAAAGATACAAGATCCCAACAATGAATGTGACTGTACTGTATTCCCTACAATGTACCAATATATCCAGTGAGGAAAAAAAAAAATCCCTGAACTCCAGCATTCAGATGTGTGGCTCTTTCCCTGGGTTAAAATGACAATTCATGTGGGGTCCTACAATCACTTTTAGCAGAAGCAGGGCCACCTGAGTAAGACAAGGCTACCTGTGGCTGAGTCCCTAGCCTGGGATATACTTTCGTGCTCAGGTTGGTCATAGGAACTGCAGAAGGGCTTTCTAAAACGATGAAGCTTCAATAAAGCTCAATGACCCTGCCTGGTCATCCCTACCCCTTCGTGACACAGAAGGCTCCAACTAGTAGCACAGTCCTATTTTTCAGCCATTCAAGAAGGACCCAAACCTTGCAACAAGTTTGTGAAAGTGTGTACGGAGATTTCACTACATGTCCCAGCCCAGGGGAGCACACCGGGTCAACTGAGGGTATATCAAACACAATTAGACCCTAGACTGAGTCCAACACTTTCTTTTCTTAAATGCGATTTTCCACAGCGCTTTCAAAACGTGTTGAAGCATGATGAGGTACATGATTTGCAATTTGCCCAAGCCCAAATTACATTTCAACAGTGCTGTCTGATGGCTAACATCCTCTGTCTAATTAACGGACCCAAGGGAAATGGGAGGCATGCGTGGTGAAGTGTAGAACTGTGCAAAGCCATGTAAAGAAGTCAGAAGAAAATGAGGACCGGGGATGGGAAGTGGAGGCAGCCAGGGCATTAGGAACTTGTGGATGTGAGGAAAGAAGGAGAGTTCGGAGGGCAACTGTTCTTGCAGGGGCTCAGTGTGCACAGGGGATTGCACAGTTTGCTTGTAGGGGTTAACACAGTGCTGCCACATAGCAAACAGACTGGGAATTTGGAAGAGAGATACAAGGAACGGAGGGAGCTACCAGTGTGAGCTTGGTGGGCAGGCAAATAGTAGGAAAGGAGGAAGGAGCATTTCTGAGAGGCCGGAGAGAAGAAAAGGTGTACTGCTTAAAAAAGTATACCAAAGTCTACCCAATATATCGGACTTTACCAAAAACATTACTGCGTAGAGGTCCACAAGAGGGCCTGAGGCAGAGCACTTTGTCTAGAGTGAAGGACCATCCAGGAGGACCAGGAACAGTCCCATGAGATGCCATTCACATCATCTTTGGTGTGTAAGCACCAGAAAGTGATGGGAGAGAAGTGGTCCCAGCGCCACTGAGGAGACATAGAAGTCTGCTTCAGGCCACAGA
>NW_022955160.1:0-279 GCF_012274545.1 Fukomys damarensis | reverse complement strand
ATGCTGAGAATTTGCTCATAAAGTCTTTTCCTATGCCAATATCTTGAAGAGTTCTACCTAACTAACCTTTCCAACAAGTTTAGTGCTCCTGTTTTAATATTTAGATCTTTAATCCACTTGGACTTTAGTTTAGTGCATGATGAAAGATATGGGACTAGTTTTAATCTTTGACAAGTTGAAATCCAGTTTTCCAACATCATTTATTAAAGAGGCTGCCTTTCCTCCAGAAAGGGTATTTGGCTCCTTTCTCAAAGATGAGATAGTTGAGTATGTCAGGAG
>NW_022955159.1:0-207 GCF_012274545.1 Fukomys damarensis | reverse complement strand
AGAACACAAACGCACTTTGCAGAGGGCTTCTGCGGTTTAAAGTGCAGTTTTCCCTAGGAAACATCTTCTCTCGCCGCTTAGCCGTGTAATGCGAAAGCGGTCAGTTTCATGAATGTGAAGTGCTCCGCAGAGAAAGGTCCTGCAACTCCGTGAGTTTACCAGTGAAGTCTACCTCTTTTGTGGAGCACAACTGTATTCCTTTTTTTT
>NW_022955158.1:0-490 GCF_012274545.1 Fukomys damarensis | reverse complement strand
GATGAATGTAACTGTACTGTATACCTAAAATGTACCAATAAAGTCAATGAGAGAAAAAAAAGAGAAACCCAATTAATACATTTTGTTTATTATAATTGTCAGCTCCCTAATTTTCCTAGTCATTTTGTGAAATGAGTGCTGTGATTGCACTAGTTTCCTAGATGAAGAAACCAAAGCAAAGACGGATGTACTAGTTTCATTTGGCTGTGGCAAGAAACAGCCACAAAGTGGTTTAAAAACATGTGCATTCCACTGTGTCACAGTTCTGGATGCCAGAATGCCAAATATAATGTCTAAAGGAGAAGCCAAGATGTCATTAGAGTTAAGCCTCCCTGTCTCTCTAGGTTCAAGGGACACAAGGTTCCCTGGCTTTTGCAGATTTTCGTGGTTGGTCTCACGTTCCTTGTTTCATGGCTACAGCGTCTTGGTGTATCAAGCGTTCCCTCCACCTTTTTCTGAAGCAGATGCATGTGACTGTACTTACTGCCAA
>NW_022955157.1:0-216 GCF_012274545.1 Fukomys damarensis | reverse complement strand
TTTCAAAGAGCTAAGTGGCGAAATAAACTGCTTCCAGGTGAAAATTGCAGTGAAACAGCAGAACTCTGAAAACTGTTTGCGATCTAGACTCAAATTGAACCTATCACCAAGTACACAGTGTTCTAGAGGCTCGTGTACACTGATAACTGCTACGCACTCTTTTAGGCCTTAAGGGCTTTTCTGGTTAAGGGCCTCACAATAGTGTTTCAATCTGTG
>NW_022955156.1:0-272 GCF_012274545.1 Fukomys damarensis | reverse complement strand
TATTATAGCGTGCTATACTTAATAAACTACAAATGGATGGAGAGCTATGGTAAGTTAACAGGATGAACTGTCTCTGTCACACCCTGGAGGCGAGCTGTGCTGTGACCCTGTCCTACCCCAAAGGAGACGGGGAAGGAGCTGGAAGTGTAAAGTCCACAGATGACTTAAACTACCCGGCTGTGCGAATAACGCATGGGAAAAACAGCCCCCTCCACACATCCTTCAATCATATTTTATAAACCAAGTTATCAGTCATTATCGGAATCCAATGA
>NW_022955155.1:0-309 GCF_012274545.1 Fukomys damarensis | reverse complement strand
CAGCAGATTGATGGTGCTGCTCGCAGAACACTCATGGCTCTGGAAACACGATGCTGTACACCCATGGAGCACGTAGGCTTTGGTCAGCTGTGCACGGGACGAATGACAGAAACCAATGGAGAACAGGCAGAGGGCATAGCACACAGAACCCTCAGCTGGGTGGGCTTTCATGACTCCCGGATTCCTTGAGTCCCTGCAGGCCCACCTTCCTGGGCGGCTGTGATCTCCATCGTGGTCACCTCCCCGTGCCCCCCCTCCCACGGTGAAGCCTCGCGGGTGCGGTGGCAGGATGCAGTTCTAAATAGTGTG
>NW_022955154.1:0-253 GCF_012274545.1 Fukomys damarensis | reverse complement strand
CAGGTGAAATGGGGTCTAAACTGTCATTCCTGGGCCATGGCCATCACCTCTGTGACCATTTCCCAAACTGGAGGGAACCAAGCAGAGGTAGCTGCTTTCCTTGTGAGGGAAGCAACCATCACAAGAACACTCGGGGGCCTCTGGAACCCCACTAATTCCATTCCAGTCTTCATGAGGAGCCCTGGGGTCTCCTTGTACCATTGGCCCACAGAGTTTAATTAGATTAACCCAAAGCCAAACAATAGCTGTGGGA
>NW_022955153.1:0-238 GCF_012274545.1 Fukomys damarensis | reverse complement strand
TCTAATTCTTCGCTTCTGTTTGGGAAGTTTTCTGTCATTAATTCTGTGAAGAGCTTTTTTAATGTCATTTGCGTTTTCTCCTGTTTTTTCATGAATTCCTATCAGTCTTTGTTATTTTTCTTTGTATCATCTAGAAGTTGTTGGAGTGATTTCTCACCATTCCTTACTGTTTTTAAGAGACCTCTTTTTTCTCGGTCACTGACTGTGATCCTATCTTCTATATCTGAAATTTTATCTT
>NW_022955152.1:0-447 GCF_012274545.1 Fukomys damarensis | reverse complement strand
ATCTATAAGTATACAAATATGTTTCATGCAAAAATGTATAGTTACTTTTATGCTTCAGGTTAATATTTAGTGCCATTGGAAAACTTAGTTATGTTTTCTGCAATATTTAAAATTGCAGTTATAATTCTAATATGTAATATTTCTATCATTTGTCTGACAAAGCCAACCTAGGGACTTAAGGAAACTTTTCTAAAAATAACAAATGCATAAATATGGTTCAATAAAAATTATCTTAACCACCACAGTACAATTTATAATACATATTTGTGCAAATGTTCCAATACCTTTCAACCTAACAGCACCTGTCAAGTACTTACCTATACATTTTAAGTATGAATCACAAGTTCACTCTGTCAAATTTCCAACATGCTAAATTTTCTGAAATATTTTAACTGCTATCAATACCTCTGGATGATTCTGCTATTGTTTAGAAGTGTGCCCCAAAGG
>NW_022955151.1:0-404 GCF_012274545.1 Fukomys damarensis | reverse complement strand
GTGTCTACTTAAGTCCTTCACTATTTGTGTTAATCTGTGTTTCATGGCACTTTGAACATAATACTTTTAGCATTTTGTGCTTCATATTTTTGTCTTTTTGATTTCTACCTTTTCCACACTTCCAGAATAGTATACAGCATGTAATAGGCACTTAAAATATGCTTCTTATGAGAAAGCATGAATCCATCGAGCAGGTCAGTTTTGCTTTTAACACAATACAGATTTTTGTAAAGTGCTTCAACATTGTTTCAACTTTGTTTTGAGGGAGCCTTTATTTACTAAAGATGATTAGGGACATAGATAAATATATCCATCCTATTTCCAGTCACACCTCGCCAGATGCAGATGTGCCACTAAGTCTTTTTGTTTTCCAGCATTAGCTGTCAATACTGGATTTCTGAAAG
>NW_022955150.1:0-809 GCF_012274545.1 Fukomys damarensis | reverse complement strand
GGGTGGGTCCTCAGAGAGCCGAGTTAATAGTCATAAATACTTAGATTTGAATTTATGCCGCTGACGGAGAAATATTAGCACATCACAGAAAAAAACTTTCTTACTCTACCCAATAGTTAATAAAACAATTACAGTGAAAATTGGTCATTCTTATTCCTACACAAATATTATACAATGTACAATTTTGATAACCCTAACTCTCTTCACAGTATTCCAGGAGCACCTACACATTTAAATTTAATGAATGAAGCAAAGATTGCAAAACACATAGTAAATTACAGAGAATTTTGTCAATATATGTGCTGATAAGGCACATTTTATCATCTTTATTATTTTCCTAATATAAGTATGAGCGATAATCATGAAGCCAATCTTACAATTTGGAAACCCTGCCAAAATACTTTAAAATATGTAGTGGAATAAGCACCCATTATTAAAATGATCAACGCTTTATATTTACTCTTGACGTAGAAATGTGTGTGATGCCACAAATAACCGGTACTGAATAGACAACGAGGAATGCCAATAATTCAATTCATATTATTTAATAATTTAACATCTGAGGAAATGTCTAATGTCAAAACTCTTAAAATAATAAAATCTTGCAATTTCAAGAATAATGAACATTCATTAAATATACACTAAGCTAAAAACAAACGCTAATTGGAAGTAGAAACCCCCTTCACTTAAAATGCTAGTGTCTAGGGCCCGGGATCGAGCTCAGTGGTCCCACGCCTGACTCACAAGTGCAAGGTCATGAGTTCAAGCCCCAGTACAAAAAAAAAAAAAAAAAAAAAAAAAAAAAAAAA
>NW_022955149.1:0-1027 GCF_012274545.1 Fukomys damarensis | reverse complement strand
CTGCCTCAGCCTCCTGAGTGGGCCACCACGCCTGGCTTTCACTTTCTATATATAGCTTTCCAGTTGTAAGTGCCAGGGGCTGAACCCAGCACCTTCACACTGAGCTACATCCTCAGCCCTTTTTTTTTTATTTGAGGTAGGTCTCACTATGTTGCCCAGGCTGGCCTGGAGCTTTGGATCCTCCTGCCTCAGACTCCTGGAGTGCTGGGATGACAGGTGTGCGCCACCTCGCTCAGCTGTAAATGTTTACCTTCACTGGTTTCTCTCTTCCCACATTTGTTTATGTTTCAGAGGAGAAACCGAAACAGGGCTGCTAAGTAGTTTGAGCAAGGCCTGGCCTCTAAGTGAAGCAAATAAGGATTGAACCTGGGCATTCTTTTTTTCTTGAGTCTTGAATTTTTTTTTTCCCTCTCTCATAAAGTTTTTTTCCGAGGCTTGAATTTTTTAAACTGACCGATAGAAATGTGTGTGAAGGCTCCCAGCAGTGCTGCGCCCAGAAGCAGGTCCTCATGGCCTCCTGGTGGCCGTCCTCCTCCTTGTCCTCTGGGGGGGGGCTGAACGCAGTGGGTGCGTGTGGCTCACAGCGAGTGTGTGCTCGTGTGACAGGTGTGTCCCTAGCTGCGGGCGTGCCCCTCCGGGAGGGACAGTGGGAAGGGGTCAGGTGAGAGCGCGGGGGTGGGGTGCAGTCCTCTCCACCTCCTCGGGGTCATTCCGGGCCTGTAGGTGTTACCCAGCAGGAAAGGGGGGATGAGTCACCCGCTCCCCAGAGAGAATGCTTCCTTGTCCCCAGGCCCCAGTTTCACCTGAGCCAGAAGAGGCCTCGCTTAGGCTGGCTCTTCCCTCCGCAGCTAGGCCTGGGGCCACACCTGCTTTGCCTTCTGCGGACACAAGGGGGCGCCATGCCCAGCCAGGGACCCAGCCGCCATCCAGCCTGCCGAGCCCATGGCCACTGATCAGCTCTTTTCTCTCCCTGCCTCCCTCCCTCTCTCTCTCTCCCTCCCTTCCTTTCCTCCTTCCTTTCTTTCCC
>NW_022955148.1:0-287 GCF_012274545.1 Fukomys damarensis | reverse complement strand
AAGAAGATTACAAGATCATTGACAGAGGATTTTGAAAGGGAAAAGGAGCATTCAACTAATAAGAATGTCTTTATAAATTGTCTAAGCTCTGGCAGAAGTGAGGGAGATGATTCTGGATTCATGGAAGAGCAGACTCGCCGTTCTGTTAAGCAGACGACAAGGAAGCTGCTCCCTAAATCTTTTTCATCTCATTATAAATTTTCTAAGCCAGTTCCCCAGAGCCAATCCATCTCCTTGGTACAACAGTCTGACTTCTCCCTGGAAATTACACAGTACCAAGAGAGAGA
>NW_022955147.1:0-244 GCF_012274545.1 Fukomys damarensis | reverse complement strand
ACTCAGTACATCATGAGTAAGCCTCTTGAACTTCATTAAACCCACAAACACCTAGAAATGCTCGTCACTTTTGATTTTATTTTTTATATCTCAAAAGATTATTATATAAAACAGACTTCACAAATCCTGCCACCTATTTGTATACTGTGTCTTCTCTGAAGTACCTTTAGCCTCTTAAATATGATTTTCATTAGGATCTGCTTGAAATATATCAATGACTTCCTAAATGGGTATGGCTTCTATT
>NW_022955146.1:0-340 GCF_012274545.1 Fukomys damarensis | reverse complement strand
TCTGAGACAGGGTCTCACTATGTAGTTCAGACTGAACTGGAACTCACTATGTAGCCCAGGTTGGTCTCGAACTCAAAGTGATTCTCCTGCCTCAGCCTCCCGAGTGCTGGGATTACAGGCCTGCGCCACCACGCCCAACCTCTTTTTCTTTTTCTTTTTTCCGAGTTTTGTTTAGCCCAGAACTCTATGCTTTTTGTTGTTGTTGTTCTAAGCGCCTATGTCAAATATCTCATTATTATTGCTCCTTTGCAAAAATCATTCAGTCTTCACATTTGCGTAGTCCAACCTTATCTGTCTCTTTCTGAAATTGGAATTCTGCACTACCCAGACCTGGCATATC
>NW_022955145.1:0-554 GCF_012274545.1 Fukomys damarensis | reverse complement strand
AACAGCTTTCTAAAGTTTGCATGATCTTCCTGTGTCCTCTGGTCTCACTTCCAACCTTCCCTATCTTATCACTCTATCCCGCCCTCCCCAAAACCTTCCAGGTTCCCACTGTGAAGGGTAAAGGCTGATCCTCTATTTTTATTTAATTCACATGGTTAAAAGTGATAGATTAATAATTACCACAAATTGCCATTTTCTAAACTGTGTTTGATGCTATAATTGTTACTGATTATATCACTTGGATTGAGATGTTATGATTGATCAAATCAGTTGTCTCTCCTGATATTATGAAAATAAGAATGTCTCAGAATAATTAGAAACACAAAACCTAAAGACCAGCTACATCTGGACAATTGAAATACTAACCCAGCAATGAAACCAAGGAAGATACCAACAACAAAACCAGAAAAAAGAAGACATTTAAACAAGTCACAAGCACAGACTTGCAGCTCACCAACGATAATTGTGGGGGAAATGAGGAGGAGAAGTCTGACAGTCAACCACCTGGACACCTGAAATGATAGCACAGGAAGTAACAAAACAGATGAATGATG
>NW_022955144.1:0-220 GCF_012274545.1 Fukomys damarensis | reverse complement strand
CCGGCACGAAGTGTACAACCTCCTGATCCGGTAGGTGTGTCTGCCACACCCAGCAGCAGCCTCATTTCCATGGAGTTAGAGAAATTAGTTTAGCCGGGAGGGCGTGTTGGCGCACACCTGTAATCCCAGCCCCTGGGAAGCTGAGGCAGGAGGATCGCTGTGAGTTCAAGGCCAGCCTCAGCTACATAGTGAGTTCAAGGCCAGCCTGCACTACATAGTG
>NW_022955143.1:0-228 GCF_012274545.1 Fukomys damarensis | reverse complement strand
CATCACATAGCTAGATATTGTGCTGTGATGAAGCAATGCCCTACATAGAGCAGTTTGGAAGAACGGAACAAGTGCATGGAAACAATCACTGCTTCAAGCCCAGGAGAGGGAGAAGTGGGGGAAAGTGTGCGTGTGAAGTTAATACAGCTTTTTCTTACTTATTCATCACCTCACAGTACTGAGAGTAATACAGGTGGGGAAAATTGAGAAGCAGATGAACAAATATTA
>NW_022955142.1:0-207 GCF_012274545.1 Fukomys damarensis | reverse complement strand
TATATATATATATATTCTTACTTCTTATATTTGTCTTCTTCCCATAGCGACTCTCCAAAAGTACACATAACAGTATAAATGAGAGTTTCCTGATGTTCTGTTCTTTAGTACGTTCCTAGGAAGCATCATTTTGGGGAATTAAGTAGAATTTGAAGAAAAATATTTTTCTTTTTCTTATCCATGACCAATTTCCCTCTTTGCCTAGCC
>NW_022955141.1:0-241 GCF_012274545.1 Fukomys damarensis | reverse complement strand
AGTAGTCCATTGGATATATCATTTGAATTTCCAGGTCAAATTCAAGATAGGTTGAACATAGGTCGAAATGTTTTAAGAATATAGATGTGCAATATGTATAGGCACTAATTTCCTAAGATGAATGTAGTTATCAAACATATAACATTAAAAAGAAACTAAAAATTAAACACACAAAAATAAATATAAAGATGAATCATAAATTTCAGTATAAAAATTAAAACTATAAAATGCATAGAAGAAA
>NW_022955140.1:0-205 GCF_012274545.1 Fukomys damarensis | reverse complement strand
TAGATTGCACCTCAAAACCACTTACGACTATCAAATGTTAATTTTTTTAAACTAAGCCAAACGGAAATGCTGTCAACATTGATTTGATCTTTGCATTTTGCATATGTGTGTGTGTGTGTGTGTGTGTGTATAATTATCACATTGAATCTCATAAATAGGTATATGAAATAATTTTTAAAATAGCTTCAGTCATGGAAAAGAATAT
>NW_022955139.1:0-611 GCF_012274545.1 Fukomys damarensis | reverse complement strand
CAGAAGGGCTTGTGGAGATGCAGAGCTGGCCCCACCACTGAGCTTCCTGGTCATGGGGCAGTGGAGCCTGGGGATCTGCATTCCGGGCTCCTGGGAGACTGGGGGCCACATGCTGCGAGGTCCCGGTGTTTTCCTGTCTTCCTCTTTGGAGCCCTTTCCTGGGGGACGGGTAAGTGCTGAGTCCTCCTTCAGCCTAGCTCCCAGAGGGGCAAGGGGACAGCAGGTAGAGTACCAGGGACCCCCAAGGGCCCAGTGCTGAGTGGGGCCAGATGGCGTACACCGCTGGTCCACGTGTTCTCAGAGGGACTGACATCGCCGGTTGGTGACAGGGCGGAGGGTCAGGTCTCCCCCAGGACAACGTGGCTGGCCTGAGACTGCTCCCTGGTGTCCCTGGGGTGGCAGCTGTCCCCTGTGCCGGGGGCAGGAAGGTGAGCAGGGAAGGACTCTCCAGGTCCCCTGCTCCCAGGTGGCTGCCCCGGGCAGTGGTGGGTGGTCTGACCGCCTGGGGCTGGAATTTCTTCTTGACCTCAGCCCCGGGGACATCCAGGTGGCAGAGTCCAGGGACTTGTGATGAGTAGGGTGGAGAGGGAGCTGAGCTCCCGTGCTCACTC
>NW_022955138.1:0-1500 GCF_012274545.1 Fukomys damarensis | reverse complement strand
AATTTTTAACTTTAGTAAGATGCAAGTGCAATACACATTCAGTAGAAACCATACTTGGAATTTAAAATTTTGATTCCCCCACCAGGCCAGCACTACTAAGCAGAACAATATTCTCCTTCAGTGCTGAGCGCCAACAGCAAACCACAGCTCCCAGCCAGCTACACGGTCTATTTGTACACTGCCAATACGACACGGCATTAACAAACTAAGTGAGACATCCAATGTTTTACTATAAAATAATCTTTAAGCATTCTGAGCACATCTGAGGCAGGTGAGGCTAAACCATGACTTTCATTAGATCAAGAATATGAAATACATGTTTGACTTACAGTATTTGCAATTTATCATGTGTTTGTGGGGATGCAACCTTATCAAAAATCAAGGACCATCTGTACTGAAAACTTTTTTCATTTTTCTGCACTTTAATTTTCAGATTTGTAAGTTAAAGTCTTAGTGCAAAGCACCTTAAGGCGGGGACAAATTACTTTGCGGTGCAGGATTCTTCAAGAAGGAAGCTTTATTGTTAAATTAGATTCATCTTACTTGTGTGGAACATAAAAAGAGAGAGTCATTTCCTCCTGCTCATCCTAATTTTCAAAGAGAATTACATCTTCTGAAAAAAGTTGGAGCCTACTAGCCCGTGGTGTGGAGTTCCAGTAGTCAGTAGACTGACAGAAGTCAGTCCTATGCCTAAAATATGAAAAGTGGGAAGTTGGAATTTAATTTATTTGCAGTTGATTCGCAGGGAAACAAACACATGAAGCAGTCATATAAAAGTGGTTATATTTATTATAGGTATATTTTGTGGGACTTGAGAAAAGGTCTGCCCAAGAATCCATTAGGGAATGGAATAACCAAGGATGATTAGGAAAGAACTGGAGCATAAATGGTTTAGAAAAACACAACAGAGAACATCATGAAAGAAGGCAACTTGAGTGCAGGCCAAGAGGCAAATTACAAGAGTAGAAAGTATGGTGAAGAGCAAGGGATCCATTCAAACTCAGTTCATCTACTTTTAATTCCTGACCTTGAGCAAATTTTCTCTCTTCTTCTGTGTTTCTTCTGGTAAATGGAGAACATATTGGTCCCATGAGATTGTTAAGAATCAACTGAGTTAACACACGTAAAGTTGTTAGAATATTACCCAAAATCTCAGATATTAGTAAACTACTGAAATGTTGTTAACATTTGTAATCTAGGAAATCAAGCCCGTGTCAGGTGTGAGGAGCTCACCGATCTAAAGAATATCAGCAAGTGTCAGTCCTACCTACTGGGGTTGAATATGTAGAATGTGCTAAACTTAGAGCTAATGGAGACACAGCATCTGTTCATGAGTAGCCACAGTCTGTTTTAAGGGGTTATTCCCATTGGATTTGCTCTGCCCACGTGTTGAGCATATTGATTTGCATTCCCTCCGACTTACAGGCAGATGTTGACAAAGCAGTGAAGGCCGCAAGACAGGCCTTTCAGATCGGCTCTCCATGGCGTACTATGGATGCT
>NW_022955137.1:0-345 GCF_012274545.1 Fukomys damarensis | reverse complement strand
ACCTTAAGGGCTTTTATGCTAACGTGCCTCACAACATTGTTTCAATCTCTCCCAAGGACAGACTGACAAACAAGTAGGAATACAGTCGGATTCCATATAAGGTGTGGGCTTCAGTGCTAAACTCTCAGCATTGCAACACCTATCTCTGTGGAGTACTTCATAGTCAGGAAACTTTCTGATTTGGTTTGAAAGTGCTACGTGGTGAAAGTAGCTGTTTCCCGGGGAAAACTGCAGTTGAAACCACGGAAGCACTCTGCCGAGGGTGTTTGTGTTCTAACTTCAAACTTAACTTATTGTCAAGTATAGAGGATTCTGGAGGCTAGTGTGCACTCAGAGCTGCTAGGC
>NW_022955136.1:0-257 GCF_012274545.1 Fukomys damarensis | reverse complement strand
TATGTCTTTACATTGCAAGATTAAATATAATTTGTTAATATCATGTTTAGGTGTTTATAAAAACGGTTCATCTAAATTTCTATGGTCACTTGCATCTCCTGCTCAGGAAAAAAAAACTAAGAAGCACATAGCATGATTTAATAGTTCTCTGTTTTGTAATCTTATGCAGATATCTTTCATGTTTGGCAATTAAACAGAGCTTTCAGGTTTTAAAAACCTGACACAAAATGGGTTTTATTAACATGATAATAAACAAA
>NW_022955135.1:0-299 GCF_012274545.1 Fukomys damarensis | reverse complement strand
CAGTCCCTACCCTCAACACCCCGGCCCTAAGCATATTATCCGAGGTAGCATCATTCCTTAAGGATACTGCCTGGCACCCACAAGGATAAGCAAAGCATTTTCAAATATATGTGTAAACTGAAGACCCTTCTCCCTTCCTCACTGGTCTAGGCCCCCAGTGGCTCCCACTGCACAAACACAATCTCCCCTGACAAGACTTCCTGTGGAGTCACTGCCCTGCCTCCAAGAAAACGATTTTCACATGGAAGTCAGTGTAATCTTTTCAAAGTAACGTCACAAAAATAGCAAAAAGAATAAAT
>NW_022955134.1:0-212 GCF_012274545.1 Fukomys damarensis | reverse complement strand
GGGATATCTTTCCATTTTCTTATAACCTCTTCAATCTCTTTTTTCAGAGTCCTGCAGTTTTCAGTGTAGAGGTCTTTTGCTTCCTTCATTAGAGTGATTCCTAGATATTTCTTTTTTTTTGATGCTATTGTGAAAGGAATTGTTTTTTTAATTTCTCTTTCAGTGAGTCTGTTATTTGTGTGCAAGAAGGCTATTGCTTTTTGAATGTTGAA
>NW_022955133.1:0-222 GCF_012274545.1 Fukomys damarensis | reverse complement strand
ATCCCAACACTATACTTCACAGAACTAGAAAGAAGAATCCAAAAATTCATTTGGAACCATAATTGACCTAGAATAGCAAAAGCCATCTTAGGCAACAGACACATGGCACAGTGGGTATAACAACTCCCACCTTGAAACTATACTACAAAGCCACTGCGGTAAAAACAGCATGGTACTGGCAAAGAAGCAGACCTGAGAATCAGTGGAACAGATTGGAAGACA
>NW_022955132.1:0-1042 GCF_012274545.1 Fukomys damarensis | reverse complement strand
CCAGTACCAGCCTATTTCAAAACACCACTGCATACACAGAGCACTTATTTGCAACAAATAGTTTCCAGTTTTTCCACAGATTCTTCAAAAAAGATGAAACTGAGACCTAAGAAGTCTGAAAACTTTTCAAGCATACTGAGTAAATTCTGTATTACTGTTTTTTATTTCATGCTTTTATTTCATTTCATACTGGAAGAATTAAAAGAGATTTGAATTTAGTTATTGAATAGGCTTTCATGGCCTTTATACAGCTTTTAGAAGTTTCTAGTTATTTTATAATTAGTTTCTAGTTATTTTAGGTATTTCTCAGAAGGTTTTGCCATCTTTCTTTTTTTTTTTTTGAGTTCTGGGAGCCAAAGCCAGGCCCTCCCACATGCTAGGCAAGTGTTCTACCACCTAGCTACATTCTTATTTCCCTTTCACTAGTATTCTTATCAAACTAATTAAGATAAAATGCAAAGATAATTTTATTTAGGAAGTTACGAATGAAAGAGCTACATTGTAGAAAGTATGTGGAAGCGAAAACATGAATAGGCCTGATTTATGGCAAGCAATTATGATTCTGGTATTTGCTGACTTTCTCATTAATATTTTTAGTTGTGACTTGTCTGTCTAAGAAAATAACTGCCACGAGTTCGTTTGATAGCTTGGGAAGAGGAGGTTAAGTGGCAGCATCAAGTTTCCAAAGGTTGAAAGTTCTTCAAGTTTTTGAAGGCTCTTATGTAGAGAAGGATTTGATTCATTCTGCAAAACTTCAAAGGGCAAAACTAGAGTCAGTAACTAGAAGGTTCAGAGAGCAAGTGGTGAGCACAGCTGAAAAACAACCTCCCTTTCAGTCAGAGCTACGGAAAGGCAAAATGGTTGCCTTTCGTCAATTCCTACAGAAGCAGAAAGGTATCTAAGGAACATGCTGCACAGGTCGGAATGAGCTTCTAAATCCTGTGATTAATAGAGCAGGCATCTTTTGTCTGACAGACTATTGGTGTTCAAGCTTCAAGCATTGTCTTTTACAAATCATGGCTGCTAATAAACACAGGTTGCC
>NW_022955131.1:0-1613 GCF_012274545.1 Fukomys damarensis | reverse complement strand
TGTATCCATAGAACGTGCATTTGTTCAATGCCGGAGCCCACTGGATGTGAGGAGTCTATTGTTCTGGTGGGTATTATTTTTCAATACCAATGTCAGGAATATAATGCCAGTTTGAAATCAGTCATGATGAAAATGTTAATACCATGGAAATGGAAAATGCTTTCTTCTCCAGAGACTTGTTTATTAAACATTTCTACTATGTGCCATGCTGTTCTCTGGGCAGCAGGAATACATGAGACAAGAAAGCATGTCTTCTAACAGGCTTTCCTAACTAGATTGTGAATCCCCCCAACTAAAAGATTACTTTCTACTCATCTTTTATATCCTAGTATTGGCACAGATAATTCATAGTAGACATTTGAAAAATGTTAATAAAATTTTATTTGAAAATATTTGAATTATGGGCTTGAAATTTCTTCGAAGTATTTTCTTGAATGATGCTTTTGTTTTTATTTAATTCAAGAATAGAACACATGTAATGCAAGGGTATTTTATTGGTTATTTCTAGATTCCTCAAATTAAGTTATTCAACAGAGAAGTTTTGACAAGCTGAAGAAAATTTTGAAGCTTCATGATGACTATTTTGAGCTTAATAAAAGTGCGTTCTGTAATTTCTTATGGTTGACCATCTATCTATTCAGCAAAGGCTTTTGTAATTTAATCTTTCTCTTCCATTCTCCTAACAATTACTCTTTGTTGCATATTTTGTCTCATTTATTCTTTTCTTTTCTTTTCTTTTTCTTTACTTATTTTGGTGATTCAGATTTTTGCACCTGTGCGATATATTAGTTTTTAAAGTCTTTTTGATTAGAACAAAATATTAGCACATCTTTTGACTAGTGATTACCCCTGGAAGGGAGAAGAACTCAAATAGGATTTAACTTTAGAGCCTTAGCTATCGTTGTGATTCTTTCATTTAAAAAAATAGAAAACAAAAGTGGCCATTTCTTAACTTTTATAAAAATTGGATACTGAGTAAAGAACTGAATGCTTTTTTCTACTGTGTGCATTTTTGAAATATTTTTAAATTAATCATAAAATAACCACACATTTTGTTTAACAGTGAAACAATATAGGAAAGCATAAAATAGATACAACATATGAATATCGAGTGGTCATACTATGAACATTTATAGTCAGTACGGTGTTGGCAGCCTGCAGCACCTTGGATTTGGATAACTGCACACATGGGTGCATTAATGCACAATTTGGGATTGTCCTGCCTACAGGCACAGAAAAACCAGCACTAATCTTCTGTGATATACTTATGGATACTTTTTACTTTCTATAGAGGAACATAAGCAAAACAAATTTTTCCAAAAGTCACAGCACACCATATTTTTTTTAATTTTGTAACAACTGTCATGCTTATACCTGTTTACAGTTGCTATTTACCACTGATTTCAGAGAGTCAGCAAGGAAGAACACCAGCCTTTCTTATGAAGCATCACATAGCTAGGATTTAGACTGTTGTTTTCCATATATAACACTCACAATAAGTATCACTGACATCTTTTTATTTAAATAGGTACATTGTTATATAGGTTATACAGTATTCCATTTGAAAATAGATCACAACTCATTCAGTAATTTGCTCTAAGATATTTACTTTT
>NW_022955130.1:0-581 GCF_012274545.1 Fukomys damarensis | reverse complement strand
ATTTTAGGTAAACAATGTAATGACCTTCACCACTGGAAATTTGTACTTTTACATAATATATCTTGGTTCTTTTTGTTTTTTTCTCCAATTCCCTACCTTCCCTTAAACACCTGCATCCCTCCTTATTTACAAAGACTTTGTTTCTATTTTTTCTTTTTCTGATATTAATTCTATTCCCTTCTTTCCTTGCATAGAGTATTTTTAAGTTAATTTTGTTGGGAATTTTAATAAATATTCTCAGATAGCAGTTTTTAAAGTTCTTAAGACTAGAAAGCCAAGGTAAGAACTTGTCAGTCAGTATCACCTGCAGTAACTATATATATAAGTAAAATTTATTCTCCATGAACTAAAAACATCTTCAAATTCTTGAGCCATGAAGTTATTTTTATCAATTATCAGACTTAGTACTCTGTAAGTCAGGTACCAAATGAGTTTGACTTAGAATGTTTTGTAACTAGACCCAGTAAAGTCAATCATAATTACATAAAAGTGTCTTGTCATAACTAAGTCGAGTACAATTCCCAAATAGGATACTGAATTCAAAACCTTCATTACAGAAGCTGGCGTGGTGGTGCACACCT
>NW_022955129.1:0-556 GCF_012274545.1 Fukomys damarensis | reverse complement strand
CGCCTGGGATATACTGTACTGATCAGGTTGGTCATAGGAACTGCAGAAGGGCCTTCTAAAAAGTTGAAGCTTCAATAGAACTCAATGACCCTGCCTGGTCACCCCTACCCCTTCCTGATACAGAAGCCTCCAACTAGTAGCACAGTCCTATTTTTCTGCCATTCAGCAAGGACCCAACCCTTGCAACAAGTTTGTGAAAGTGTGTACGGCGATTTCACTACATGTCCCAGCCCAGCGGAGCACACCGGGGGCATCTGAGGGAATATCAAACACAAGTAGAACAAAGACTGAGTCCAACACTTTCTCTTCTCAAATGCCATTTTCCACAGCGCTTTCAAAACGTGTTGAAGCATGATGAGGTACATGATTTCCAATTTGGCTAAGCCCAAATGACATTTCAACAGTGCTATCTGATGGCCATCATCCTCTGTCTAATTAACAGTAACACAGGAAATGGGAGACATGCGTGGTGAAGTATAGAATTGTGCAAAGACATGTAAAGAAGTCACAGGAAAATGAGGACAGGGGATGTGAAGTGGAGGCAGCCAGGGCAATA
>NW_022955128.1:1846-2686 GCF_012274545.1 Fukomys damarensis | reverse complement strand
GTTTGCAGGTCTCTCCCTGGCAGAGATTGAAACACAGTTGTGAGGCACTTTTAGCAGAGAAGCCCTTCACGCCTAAGAGAGTGCCTAGCATCTCTGAGTGCACACAAGCCTCAAGAACTCTGCATACTTCGGAATAGGTTCAGTTTGACGTTAGAACACAAACTCACTTTGCAGAGGGCTTCTGCCTTTTAAAGTGCAGTTTTCCCCAGGAAACAGTTTCTCTCGCTGCTTAGCCATTTAAAGCGAAAACGGTCAGTTTCATGAATGTGAATTATTCCACAGAGATAGGTGCTGCAACTCTGTGAGTTTACCAGGGAAGTCAACACCTTTTGTGGAGTACAACTGTATTCCTTTTTGTTTGTAGGTCTCTGCTTGGCAGAGATTGAAACACTGTTGCGAGGCACTTTTAGCAGAGAACCCCTTCAGGCCTAAGAGAGTGCCTAGCAGCTCTGAGTGGACACAAGCCTCCAGAATCCTGTATACTTGGGGATAGGTCCAGTTTGATGTTAGAACACAAACGCACCTTGCAGAGGGCTTCTGCGGTTTAAAGTGCAGTATTCCCCGGAAAGAGCTTCTCTCATCACTTAGCCGTTTAAAGCAAATCAGTCAGTTTCATGAATGTGAAGTACTTAACAGAAGAAGGTGCTGCAACTCTGTGAGTTTACCAGGGAAGTCAACACCTTTTGTGGAGTACAACTGTATTCGTTTTTGTTTGAAGGTGTCTGCATGGGAGAGATTGAGACATTGTTGTGAGGCACTTTCAGCAGAGAAGCCCTTCAGGCCTAAGAGAGTGCCTAGCATCTCTGAGTGCACACAAGCCTCCAGAACTGTATACTTGGG
>NW_022955128.1:0-1325 GCF_012274545.1 Fukomys damarensis | reverse complement strand
AAACAGAAACGCACTTTACAGATGGCGTCTGCGGTTTAAAGTGCAGTTTTCCCTGGGAAACAGCTTCTCTCGCCGCTTATCGTTTAAAGTGAAAGCGGTCAGTTTCATGAATGTGAAGTACTCCACAGAGAAACGTCCTGCAACTCTGTGAGTTTACCAGTGAAGTCCACCTCTTATGTGGAGCACAACTGTATTCCTTTTTCTTTGTAGGTCTCTGCGTGGCAGAGATTGAAACACTGTTGTGAGGCACTTTTAGCAGAGTACCGCTTCAGGCCTAAGAGAGTGCCTAGTAGCTCAGAGTGCACACAAGCCTCCAGAACTCTGTATGCTTGGGGATAGGTTCAGTTTGCCGTTAGAACACAAACGCGTTTTGCAGAGGGCTTTTGTGTTTTAAAGTGCAGTTTTCCCTAGGAAATAGCTTCTCTGGCCGCTTAGCAGTTTAAAGTGAAAGCGTTCAGTTTCATGAATGTGAAGTACTCCACAGAGAAAGGTGCTGCAACTCTGTGAGTTTACCAGAGATGTCCACCACTTATGGGGAGGACAACTGTATTTCTTTTTGTTTGTAGGTCTGTGCTTGGCAGAGATTGAAACCCTGTTGTGAGGCACTTTTAGCAGAGAAGCCCTTCAGGCCGAAGAGAGTGCCTAGCAGCTCTGAGTGCACACAAGCCTCCAGAACTCTGTATACTTGGGGATAGGTTCAGTTTGACGTTAGAACACAAACGCGTTTTGCAGAGGGCTTTTGTGTTTTAAAGTGCAGTTTTCTCTGGGAAACAGCTTCTCTCGCCGCTGAGCCATTTAAAGTGAAAGCGGTCAGTTTCATGAATGTGATGTACTCCAGAGGGAAAGGTGCTGCAACTCTGTGAGTTTACCAGTGATGTCCACTACTCATGTGGAGCACAACTGTATTCCATTTGGTTTGCAGCTTTCTGCCTGGCAGAGATTGAAACACCGTTTTGAGGCACTTTTAGCAGAGAAGCCCTTCAGGCCTAAGAGTGTGCCTAGCATCTCTGAGTGCACACAAGCCTCCAGAACTCTGTATACTTGGGGATAGGTTCAGTTTGACGTTAGAACACAAACGCACTTTGCAGAGGCCTTCTGTGGTTGAAAGTGCAGTATTCCCCGGGAAACAGCTTCTCTCCTCACATATCCGTATAAAGCGAAAGCAGTCAGTTTCATGAATGTTAACTACTCCACAGAGGAAGGTGCTGCAACTCTGTGAGTTTACCAGTGAAGTCAACATCTTATGGGGAGTACAACTGTTTTCCTTTTTGCTTGTAGGTCTCTGCTTGGCAGAGATTGAAACACTGTTGTGAGGCACTTTTAGC
>NW_022955127.1:0-202 GCF_012274545.1 Fukomys damarensis | reverse complement strand
CAGGTGGCTGTATAGGGTTGGTGTCTGCTGTCTTCTGGGATCCATGAACCATAAACACAAGAGGGGACAAGGGGACATGGCTTTGTGTGTGTGTGTTTGTGTGAATACAGACCTGTTGAGATAGAACTTGCAGATCATACAGTTCACGCATCTAAAGTGTACAGTTTAGGGCCGGGGAGTTAGTTCAGTGGCACTGCGCCTG
>NW_022955126.1:0-2130 GCF_012274545.1 Fukomys damarensis | reverse complement strand
GAGCAGCTGACATTCCTTCTCCAGTTGCTTGGGGGTGGGGGTGGGGGAGGTCACTCCCATTTGAGATTGCTGTCCCCCCTTCTGGAAGTCTTAGCGCACTGCAGATGTGGATGTGGTAGTGGCCACCCTCCAGGGAGTGCTACTTTCCCCGCAACAGCTTCTGGGGTGCAGCCTAACTCTGCTCTAAAAAAGCAGTTATTGAATAGTGGGTTTAGCCTCAGCTATCCAGACGTTCAATTATATCTACTGCCCCATCCAAATAGCAACCACCCTGTTAGAAATGGCCCTATAAGGTCAGTGCTAATAACCATTTCTACAAATATTGAAGGCTTCTTTGAGGTCAGCCAGGCATTTCCCCGGGCAAAATGCTGCAATGTCCGGGAGGTACAGGGACGCCCAGCCAAGGGTGCTCATTGGGGGTGCTCCTGTCTGGGTATGGTCTCAGTGTCCTCTGAGCATAGTGTGCTGACAGTGTGGCCCTTCGGGGGTGACTGGGCAGGTGGGGGCTGTACAAAGGGTGGGGCCAGTGTGAGGTAACTGGGTCACTGGGAAAGTGTCAATGTAGTTCTTGTAGGAGTTGGGCCGGCTCTCGCAAGAGGGTTTTGCAAAGGAGTGTCCCTGGCTTCTTCCTGCTGTCTTTCCCTCTTCGACACAGCCTGCCACGATGCTGAGAGCCATGAGGCCCTTGCCAGATAATGGACCTGCAGTCACCCTTCTTAGAATTCCAGGCCCCAAACTGTGAGCTAAAGAAATACGTTTTCTTTATGAAATACTCAGCTGCGGGTATTTTGCTTTAGCAATGGACATGCACTGTGGAAAACGAATTGAACCCAGAACTGGTGTTTCATGTCGCCTGACTTACTCTACGAAATTCTCAGGACGGCAGAGAAACGTGTTACAGGAAACACAGGATTTGGGGCACAGAGGCAGAAACGTCTCCTTTTACCGTGCCCACCCCTTTGGGGCATTTCATACAAGGCCTTTCAGATAATGTCATTTACCACACCGATCCTGTTGTGTGTATTTTCACACTGTTCCCATTTCAGAGTTCAGAAAACGAAGGCCAGATAGGCCCAGCTGCCTGGCTGAGGTCTGAAAAGGAGAAGCAATGTGATTTGAATGAGCCAGGAGCTAAGCTCCTATTTACTTCATATTAACAGATTCGCAGAGGCTCAGTGCTTCTGGCACATCCCAAGGCAAGAGGCTGAGCTTCGTAAGGAGTAGTGGTAGCCTTGCATCCTCCAAAAACATAAAAGCAGCTTCACTGAGCGGCTTTCTCATTCGGAACAAGGTCATTACGGCACTCAGACCTTGGTTTCATTATTGTGTGTTTTGAGGTGGAGAAAAGTAGCTGGGCACATTTGAAATTATAACCTGCTTACTAAAGTTCTTATACAAGCGGTGATTGAGGAATACAGTGAATATTAACATTTTAAAAGGAGCTATTACAGTAAAAGACACATTGCCGTCAACCCCCATGAGTTACTCCCTCACTCCGAGCACGCCCGGCCCAGCCTTCTTGTCACTTGCCGGAGCAGTTCTGTGGGTCCTCTTTCCCTAGAGGGTGTGATCAAAAACACAGTGACTACTGCTGCCACACGCCATTAATGGAGAGGGGGCTTGTAAACACGTCACAGCACGCTCTCACCCAGGCCGCTCACGGACTCCGGACTGCTTCGGAATAACTGGATAAGGACGTTCGGAGAGAGGGGAAATAGCGAGATAGTTGATGGCAGTGGGTTTTTTTACTATAATAAATTTTCCAAAATTGAAACACACCATCGTTTTCTATCACACCTCGTATGTCTCAAAGCAATATTTGCCTCAAATAATTTTACAGAACTCATTATTCATTACAGCATTTCTTCATTGGCAATCATGCTGAATTTTTTAGTAGAATCAAATAAAATGTTCCTTCGGGAGAAGTTTTGGATATGGAAGAAGCGCTTCCCCTAGAGAGTATCAGTTGTGAACATGTGTGCAAGTGTGTGTGCACGTGCCAGTACACAGGGGTGTGTGCACAGGGCTGTGGGTGTCTGCCTGTGTGTGCATGTACGTTCCTCCAGAAACCTTCTGGACTTATGAAGAAAATAAAGTCTTCCTAGAATAAGAACTGGGTTTGTTTGTGCC
>NW_022955125.1:0-208 GCF_012274545.1 Fukomys damarensis | reverse complement strand
AGTGCTGGGATTGCAGGTGTGCGCCACCACCCCCGCCTCCCCTAAGTGTTTTGATATCATAAAGAATATTAGCTTTCTGTCTCAGAATTGTTTGGAAAAATTGCTTTAGTGGCAGCTGTCATGGCTTGGTCTCTTCCGTAAAAGAGGCCTATTTATTAAAACAACAGAAATGAATGTTTGCATATCCATTAGGAAGGCAAATGAGAAA
>NW_022955124.1:0-268 GCF_012274545.1 Fukomys damarensis | reverse complement strand
TGGATACCAAAATACAGCTGAATAGGAGGAATAAATTATTATTTTTTTTTGGTACCAGGTAGTGGAACCACTGAGCCAAATCCTGGCCCTTCTAACTTTCTATAGCACAGTACAGTAAATGGTTGACAACAACTAATAGTGTATTTCAAAACAGATGATAGGATTTTAAGTGTTGCCAATGCAAAGAAATGATAAAAGTTTGCGAAGATAGAGATGTTAATCACCAACTGAGTGTGGTCGTAATCAAGTAATCCCAACTCCACTCAGG
>NW_022955123.1:0-279 GCF_012274545.1 Fukomys damarensis | reverse complement strand
TAATATCCTTAAACAGATTACAGACTTTTTCAGCATCATCAGATTTTTGCATGCGTATATTGACATGGGTATAGATCATACAACTTGAGCAAAAGTACAGATTCAGGTACTCAAGACCACAATCATGATACAAAATGGCTCCATCAGCACAAAGCAATGCCTTTTCTCATTCCTATATAGTTTTACATAAACCACATCCCATCCACTCCACTTTCCCTGCAACCATTAGTCTGTTGTTTCTGTAATATTGATATTTTAAGAATGTGATGTAAATGTAAA
>NW_022955122.1:0-215 GCF_012274545.1 Fukomys damarensis | reverse complement strand
AGTCAAATGATCTCCACAGTTTGTTCATCAAGGAGAGGTGTTTTTCTGTGGTTAGTGCTTTCTTCCATCCTATTAGATCTCTGCTTCCTTAAAGGTCCTCAAGCACTTTCCTTCTGATGCTTTGTAGTGATTTTTAAAGTAAGGCCTAATAGGCATTTCTCCATTTAAAATTCCAGGTGATTTCCCAGTGTCGGCAATGATTTCTGTTTTTTCTT
>NW_022955121.1:0-920 GCF_012274545.1 Fukomys damarensis | reverse complement strand
ACATGCAACAATTTTGACAATTGCCATTAAATCACTCCTTAAGCCGAAGTCAGTCAAACAGAAACAGACCTCCACAGCTTATAACAACGCTACAGATTGGTTTGCTTCTTGTGCTCACAGGTACACAAGTTGCCGCTCACTCATTTGCATGATTCTTCTTTCAACTGCCTTTGAGCTTCCTGTGGCTCTTGCTGCAGCTTGGGTTTCAGAGCTGGGTAAAAGTCCTTGCCTTCTCTTTGGTGAATGTAGAAACCAGGTACAAGTTCTACTCTGGGAAGGAGAGTGGAGCACATGTGTAAATATCTGGTACTTGAGCACTTGATACAGAACTGACACTAACTCAAGCACATTTCACTGGCCAAAATCAAGTTTCATAGACACTTCCAGGGTGAAGAAGTGTAATCTTTACACTCTACTGGGCAACATAAAGACACCAGGTAAAGGATATGTATCAATAAAGTTAACATTGGGAACATATGGGGAACTTTATGATACAATTCTCCTCAAAAATAAAACTGGGAGGAGCAGAATCCCTGACATCTCAGATGCTAAAGTGCTAGATTAAATAGCCTATAGTCGTAGTACACATCTATTGCTATTTCCCCATTGGAAATTATAAATCGTGTTGTGAAGCCAAGAAAACTATGTAGATTAAAATTAATTTGTTCTTTTTATCTCTCTTATTTTCAGTCAAAATAAAATATATCAGATATGTATTTGTTAATTCTATTAAGAAGCACTTAGCGGAGCCATGGGTGCAATGGAAAAATACTTTAATGATAGATATTGTTAAAGTTTATTTGTGGCACACTGAATGATCTATGTTATAATTTCCCCTTCACTTCTTAATGGTTTTCGGTCACCTATATTTTCAAGAATACAAGCCATTCCTCTTGTATTTTTTCTTTGCTTCCTTTTTT
>NW_022955120.1:0-442 GCF_012274545.1 Fukomys damarensis | reverse complement strand
TCTGTATCTTTCTTCTATCTCTGCAGAGAAAGCCAGCCCACTTACTTTCTGTGGTACTGGGATTCTCTAGGTTTTTTGCCCAGTGCCTCCTTCAGAGAAACCCTATTTCCCAGGGACACATAGGCTTCCCGTAGGGAACAGCTAAAGGAAACAAGCTCCAAGCCACCTGGGCAGGTCACTGTCCAATTTCAAACGTATACCCAGAGAGCTTTTGCTTACTTGGACTGGAATTCTCAATCTGCTTTAATGTCCTCAGAACTTTGTATATGTCCTTCATGCTGGTGTCTTTTTGGCTGTAGATAAGAAGCCTCCGAGCATCTGAGAACAGGCGAGACACACTGTAAAGGGCACAAGAATGGACAAAAGCTCCAGTTAGGTCAGCTGCCCCTCTCACTTTGAGAAAGTGACTGCCAAGTCCTTCTGCCCCAGCCTGGTTTCCTGA
>NW_022955119.1:0-202 GCF_012274545.1 Fukomys damarensis | reverse complement strand
TTCTTCTACTACCCATTCTGTATTCCCTTGGCATTCAACAACACCTCAGCATCTTGGTTCTTTGCTTGATTGGTGACCCACATCTTCATTCCTGAGAGTTATGGACCATTTGAAATTCTGCTTCAACTGGGTTGCTGTGGTATCCCATTCACTGTAAAAGTAGGGCATGGTAATAGTGGGAGGCACCCTAAGAGATGTTCTA
>NW_022955118.1:0-234 GCF_012274545.1 Fukomys damarensis | reverse complement strand
GGTTTTTATCATGAATGGTTGTTGAATTTTGTTGTATGCTTTTTTTGCATCTATTGAGATAATAATATGGTTTTTGTCCTTGACTTTGTTAATATGGTGCATTTACTGATTTTCTTGCATTTATTGATTTTCATATGTTGAACTACTGTGTCGGCCCAGCCCTCACATCACGAACATGCCTGAGTTGGGGAATGAGGATTGAGAAAGGAAAGAACACTCAAGCCTGAGTGGAGA
>NW_022955117.1:0-933 GCF_012274545.1 Fukomys damarensis | reverse complement strand
ATAAACCGAAACACACTGTTATACTGTAGATCCAGATGGTGCCCAAGAGGCTCATGTGCCCACTGGTGGGGATTTTGGAAGGCAATGGATTATGGAGGCTCAGAGAGATGACTTGCTGTTAGACGGTGGGGTCTGCTCAGGAAAGGCAGGTTCTAGGGGCGTGGTCTGGAAGGGTTCAGCCCCCAATCTGCTCCTCTGCCACCATGCTGTGAGCAACTGTCTTCCGCCATGCACTTTGGCCATGCTGTCCTGCCGTGGAGCCAGCAGACTATGACCTGAAATGTGAGCCAAAAGCAACTTTCCCTCCTCAAGTCATGGGTATTGAGCATTGTATCAGCATAAGGAAAGCAGCTAACACACTCTCCGATTTTGAGAGCCAGAGACTGCGCTGCGACCCCTTGCAGGCAGGCGTGCTGCTGACTGTTCTCACCAATGGAATGTGAGGATCACCATTCGGCAGTGCTTCCTGGTGGAGATTGGTTCTCTCCAGGCTTGCTCTTTCCCCTGGTTGCAGGTTGCAATGTGGTCATGGGTAGCTATGGATGCTTGACTTTTACTATGTGGCATTGCACAACAGGATAGGAGGAGCCAGGGACCTGAGAGACCTTGTGGGGCAGAGATCCCAGTCGCCTGAGCTGCCTCCTCTCTGATAGAGAGGCTGCGACGCTCCTCTAGTCCTGGGCTTGGGTTGGAGCTGGGTGCAGAGCCTGCAGCCTGTGCCCTTGACTTTCTGCCTCTATTACGAGTTCATCTGTCCAGAAGTGTGCAGGGCTTGAGCCTCTACTTGAGACTCTTGGATCAGAGACAAAGGACAGTGTGACAGTTAAACTGGATTGTCAAGCTGATTCGCTTCAGGGCCACCTGGGGATTAGTAGTGTACACTCCTGGGCGTGTCTGGGTGGGCCACGGAGGCTTGACATCAGGTCCTATATC
>NW_022955116.1:0-283 GCF_012274545.1 Fukomys damarensis | reverse complement strand
TTAGATGGGGGATGACCACAGTGACATAAAACTGTTGAAATGAAATTTGGATTGAGACAAATTCGGAATCCTGTGCCTCACGATTCGTCAATGTGTTTTGGAAGCAATTTTGAAGATGGCATTGCACGAAGAGAAAGTTCTGGATTCATTCTAGGATCTAATTGTGTTTGAGATTCCTTCAGTAGTCACAGGTGCGCTCCCCCAGCCTTGAATTTGCAGAGAAATCTTGGTACACCCCGCCACAATCATGTTGGAAGGGTTGGGTCCTTGGAATGGCTGGAAA
>NW_022955115.1:0-321 GCF_012274545.1 Fukomys damarensis | reverse complement strand
AGCAAAGAGGTCAACTTTTTCCTAATAAATATATAATTTTAATGGAATGTCTAATAAAATTCTAATAGTGTTTTTCTTCCAACATGACTAGACATCCTAAAATTCATCCAAAGAACAGTTTGGGGCCAGAAATAAAATAATGATAGTGTTAAAGAATACTAGGTGGATTTCACACTCAATTTTTAATTGTATTATGAAAATAAATGATGAAAAACATGAAAAAGGGTCTGAAAGTTTGTTACTACTGACATAGACAATCATTTATAATCATTTAGTAATAACAATGTGAAGAAAGAAATATAATATCTGAATTTTGAAAAA
>NW_022955114.1:0-222 GCF_012274545.1 Fukomys damarensis | reverse complement strand
CAGTGGAACCACTGAGCCAAAACAATCCCCGTCCCTATAGTGTTCTTTTTTTTCTCTCATGAGATTATTGTTACTTTTTAGGTATGCAGTACACTTACATTCATCATTGGGATCTTGTGCCTTTACATGACTGGTCTTGCTTTTCATTTTTCCTCATACTCCTGCCCTTCCTTCACCCCTCTCCCCCTTTCCTATGTACAAAAAGTTCATTTCCATTTTTTT
>NW_022955113.1:0-254 GCF_012274545.1 Fukomys damarensis | reverse complement strand
ACATTCCATTTCATTACGTAGTGAAGGCATTAAATATAGAAGCTCCACATTGCTTAAGGTATTAATGCACCACGTTACACAGATGGGGCGGGCCCAATGCAATTTTACCCTAGTAAGATCTTCATGTGAGAAATGTCCCTATTTCTTCCAAAATATTTAAATTATACATCACAAAATGAATTTTAATAAGGATTTAAGGAGAATTTTCCAGCCCTACACAAATAGAGTTTAATGCTATAAAAATTCTAGATTTA
>NW_022955112.1:0-552 GCF_012274545.1 Fukomys damarensis | reverse complement strand
AAAAAACACCCTCTCGAATTCTCCTCTCTCTATCATAATTTTCTGTGCTACCTAAATAGCTACACAAGGTTTTCTCACTATAAATGAACATCTGTATACACTGCCACCCCTTCTCCCTGCCCTTAATCTGACACACATGTAGAGTTCTTCTCTATCCCTGGGGATAGAGAGAGAGAGCACAGCCACATTTTTTTCTATTCCAGACTTACCCTAGTACAATCAGTAACAGAATTTGAAACTGGCAGACTATTTTGAAAAATGTGCATTCCTTGATGATGTTAGAAATTGGTAACTTTTACACCTTCCAGTTTGAGTAATGTTCTTTGATGTAAAGTTTTCTGTTTTAACAGTTTTGAAAAGACAGTTATAATAGACATATTACAAGTATAAAGTTCTGAATTTGCTGACAGTGTACTCCTTGCCCCACCCACAAGGGTAGTTATTAACTCGACTACCGGAAGTAATATTTATTTTAACCTAGTTGAATATTTTTATATTCATTGGTCTATACACTATGTGGTTTTTTTTGTTGTTGTTGTTGTTTGGTTTTTT
>NW_022955111.1:0-205 GCF_012274545.1 Fukomys damarensis | reverse complement strand
TAATGTTGTTTAAATTTGCGGAAACTTTCAAAAGCATGAAGAAATTCTCACAGGGAAATGAAGGCTTCCGATTTCTCAGTGCTGCATTGGTAAGTCCTACCCTGCACCTGGAGTATTCAGCCTCATGACAGCTGCACGGAGGGGGACATATTCTTTACCTTTTGTAAGCCTCGGTTTCCTCATCAGTCAAACAGGCTTGGATTAC
>NW_022955110.1:0-211 GCF_012274545.1 Fukomys damarensis | reverse complement strand
TATGTAGCCCAGGCTGGTCTCAAACTCACAGCGATCCTCCTGCCTCAGCTTCCTGAGTGCTGGAACTACAGGTGTGAGCCACCACACCCGGCTCCTGATTTCCATTTGGGTCTTATTTTTCATTTTGAGTTAAATTCTGTGTCAGGTATGACATATAGATTTTTACTTTTTTGCGTGTGGATATTGAGCTGCATCTGTACCTTGGCCAAAA
>NW_022955109.1:0-244 GCF_012274545.1 Fukomys damarensis | reverse complement strand
TGCTTAACTTTTTTAGAACCCAGGAGCAGCTACAGAGGCATTTGAGGCCATAAGTATACTCACCATTGAATGCATACTTTGACTTTTTTGTGTCTTCAACAGCATCATAGGTTAGATTAGCACTTCTGGACTGAATCTCTTTTGCTGAGGGAAACTGTTAGCAATTTGCCTTTGTATTCCTAAAAATCCTTCCTATGATAATTGGACTAGGGATGTAGCTTAGTGGTGCCACACCTGCCTGGAA
>NW_022955108.1:0-262 GCF_012274545.1 Fukomys damarensis | reverse complement strand
AGGCACTGAGAAGCACTCTCTGTGCCCACCGACTTGTACTTGTGACTTAATCAAGGAGGGAAGCCCTGCTCTATAAGCCCTGTTTGTGAGGGCTGCTGCGCAGACTCTGACACGTTACTTATTCTCCTTTGCATCTCTTTCACTAAATCCAAGCGCTATGAAATTGCGAGTCTGTTTACTGTTTCTCTTGCTCTCAGTTCCATGCTTGGCATAGAGGCAACTCAGTAAAAATTTGCTGAATGTAATAAATAAATGATCTTTC
>NW_022955107.1:0-335 GCF_012274545.1 Fukomys damarensis | reverse complement strand
GGCCAGGGATTTAGCTCATGGCGAGTACAAGGTCCTGAGTACCAGTACCAATAAGTAAATAAATAAATAAAATAAAAATTTTAAAAAGAGAGATTTCTTAGCTAAGATATAAGAAAGCACAAATCATACAAGAAAAATTTTGCTAAATTGCATTTCATCAAAATTTTTAAAATTTAAAACTTCTGTTTTTCGATTCTTCAGACCGGGCACTCTGGGAAACTGCGGTAGGAGGTTCACAAATCCAAGCCCAGTCTGGGCAACTTAACTACTTAGTGAGACCTTGTTTCAAAATAATTTTAAAAAGTAGAGAGAGAGAATGTGTATGTGTGTGGGGT
>NW_022955106.1:0-603 GCF_012274545.1 Fukomys damarensis | reverse complement strand
TAACAGACTCACTGAGAAAGAAATTAGGGAAATAATTCCTTTCACAATAGCACCCCCAAAAAACAAAATGAAGTATCTGGGAATCAATCTAACAAAAGAAGCAAAAGACCTTGACACTGAAAACTACAGCACTCTGAAAAACGAGATTGAAAAGGATACAAGAAAATGGAAAGATATCCCCTGCTCCTGGGTAGGAAGAATCAACGTATTGAAAATGGCCATACTACCAAAACTGCTACACACATTCAATGCAATGTCAATTGAAATTCCAACATTATATTTCACAGAACTAGAAAAAACAATCCAAAAATTCATTTGGAACCATAAGAGACCTAGAATAGCAAAAGCCATCCTAGGCAATAGAGACGTGGCAGTGGGTTTAACAATTCCCAAATTGAAACTATACTACAAAGCCACTGTGATAAAAACAGCATGGTACTGGAAAAAAAAAGACATTAGGATCAGTGGTACAGATTGGAAGACATAAAAACAAATCCAGATGTTCTCAGCTATGTCATCTTTGACAAAGGATATGGCCATTTGCAGTAGAGGAAAGATAGCCTTTTCAATAAATGGTGTTGGAAAAACTGGATTTCAACCTGC
>NW_022955105.1:0-299 GCF_012274545.1 Fukomys damarensis | reverse complement strand
ATTAAAGGAAACACAATACATGCAAATGAAAGACCAACAGCATCACAGCAGACATTTCAATAGTAACATTTAGGTCAAGGAGAGCTTGCAGTGAGGTATTAAGTGCCCAACAAGAAATGAAACTCCAACTTAGGATAATATACTTTGAACAACTCTCATTCAAAATGGATGAGGAAATAAGATGCTTCCATGAGAAAGGAGTCCCGTGAAATATAATTAATTCAAAAAGCAGCACTAAAAACAAAACAAAACAACTTCTTGGAAAAAGACAATGGAGTTCCAAACACCATGAGGCCCAA
>NW_022955104.1:0-361 GCF_012274545.1 Fukomys damarensis | reverse complement strand
TTTAGGAAACTGTTAAATTCAAAAGGGAAAGACAGAGTGCAAGAATAAGGACAAGAATATAACAACTTAACAGTACTAGGGGGTCACTTCCTTTGAAACTATTGACCCTTGAGTGAAAGAAAATGAGAGAAGAAAACATAAAGAAAAAAGAAAAAATGATAAAAGAAGTAATTTGAGTTAGGGCAGGAAGAGGAACAGAAAGGGAGATGAGAAAAATATGGGGGAGCAAGAGACTGAGTAGGAAAAACAGGACAGGAAGGGAAAGAAGAAAAAGAACTTGAAGGACTTTCAGACTATGTCTCTACTGTCATAATATACAATGTGTGCAGCCATGTGCAGAACTAAGTCCTTTGATCTCAGC
>NW_022955103.1:0-222 GCF_012274545.1 Fukomys damarensis | reverse complement strand
CATACGGAAACTCAGAAATCAGCAAAGAAGACAAAGCTTCGGAACTCATCGGCACATGGGTGGGGAGAAATCACAAATGTGGAGGAAAGACACAGAGCGTGAAGAATGAAACACAGTTCAACAGGGACGGGATTTAGCTCGGTGGCACTGTGCCTGCCGTGCAAGCACAAGCTCCTGGGTTCAATCCCTGGTACTGCGAAACAAACAAACAACAACAAAAAC
>NW_022955102.1:0-227 GCF_012274545.1 Fukomys damarensis | reverse complement strand
ACTGATCAAGACCTCAAGGAAGCCATGACAGTACAACGAAGGACGTGAAAGACGGCTTCCAGAACTGCTTCAGACGGTGGCGAGAATGATGACATAAGTGTGTCCAAAGCAAGGGAGAGCATCTTGAAGGGGACTAACGGCGCTATGTCTTTTACTGTAGAAATTTTTTAAAAATTTAAGCGTTCACCGTGTGTCAGTCACAGGGACTGGGAAAAAAATATTATAAA
>NW_022955101.1:0-1112 GCF_012274545.1 Fukomys damarensis | reverse complement strand
AAAAAAAAATAAGTATCTTTATTTAGATAAAGTGAAAAGCCAGTTTCTACATGTTCATTTCATTTCCATAATGTCAAACTGAATATTATGTTGACCACTTCCTAGTTTTATGTAATTTATGAAAATCTCACTGGTGTACTGTGAATATTTCAAAGAACTCCTTTAATAGCTATTTACTTTCAATTTCTTGTGGCCCAGATATTATTCATTTAAATTTGAGAAGGGATCAGTGTTAGCCTATTAAAACTCATGAAAGGAAAATGGATACAACTTAAAAGCAAAACCCTGAATTCTGGTTGAAGAATACAAATGAGTTGTGTGCCCAGAAATCAGAAATCAGATTTCTCTGAACATCTAATTATATTTTTAAGATCAATACTATCACTTCAAATCACTTTCAGTTTCCCTGGTGGTCTATTGGTTAGGATTTGGTGCTCTGAAATCACTCTCATAGTTACTTAAACACCTAAAAGTCAAATGTATGTCTCATCCTTAACAAATATGTAGTATTATGGCATGCATTTTTATGTAGGAATCTCATTCAATACGATTTTACAGCCAAATCCTTTTTCTTCCTGTGACTTATATTATTCACTCCTTTTACTTTTTTATTTTATATGCTACATATCTTAGCAAAGGAAATTATATATTTCAAAACAAATAGATAATTAGGTGTATAAAATACTGTGAGTGCATTTCTGAGGATTCCATAACACAGAAAAGAGTAGAACTACAGAATGAAAATAACATCCAGAAAATTTTAAAAGTATAGTTGAAGATATGGAGTAAAAAACAATGACCATTATCTCTCACCTCATCTTCCTTTGAATGGCAACTTTAATAGTCAATAAAAATTTAAAACAAAGAACTAAGAAAAATCTTACATTAATATATTATCATCATATAATATCATCATATTAAAGATAACAAGGATCATAGGTGGGTAAGTCTACCTCATTGTGCATGTTGACTGATGATTTTTAAAAACTGAAAACAGATTTCTACAGTGGTTGCACCAGTCTACACTACCACCAACAGCAGAGAAGTGGTTCTTTTTCTTCACAGCCCCACCAATATTTATTATTGCTTGATTTCTTGATAGCAGCAATACT